>NW_026263167.1:0-100000 GCF_947179515.1 Apodemus sylvaticus
TGGTTTGGCGTGTACGTCTAAAAGTTTAGCCTCAAAAGAGAACCCACTGGAGAATTTTCTTTAGTCAAAATTTGTCAGAAAACCACGTTTTAAAGAAATCCCGCATCCTGCGAAATTAACTTGTTTTTCCTAAACAACACGTTATAACTCGAAAAGCTTTGGTGTTTCGTGTATGTCTCAGTGTGTTGCCTCAAAAGAGAACACACAGGAGAGTTTTCACTCGAAAGAATATGTAAGAATACCAGGTTATAAGGAAATACAGTGTTGCAAAGTAAAGACAAAGACGTACCTATTGGAAACACTTTATGAGAAGAAATAACGCATCATACAAAATTAGCTTGTATCTCCTAAACAACACGTTGTAACTCGAAAAGATTTGGTGTGGCGTGTACGTCTAAACGTGTAGCCTCAAATAGAGAACCCACAGGAGAATATTCTTTGGTCAAATTTGTCAGAAAACCACGTATTAAGGAAATCCCGCATCGTGCGAAATTATCTTGTTTTTCCTAAACAACACGTTGTAACTCGAAAAGCTTTGGTGTTGCGTGTATGTCTCCGCGTGTAGCCTCAAAAGAGAACACACAGGAGAGTTTTCTCTCAACAGAATATGTAAGAATACCACGTTATAAGGAAATACAGTGTTGCAGAGTAAAGACAAATACGTACATATTGGAAACCCTTAAATGTTACGAGATGAAATAAAGCATCGGACAAAATGAGCTCGTATCTCCTAAACAACACGTTGTAACTCGAAAAGATTTGGTGTGGCGTGTACGTCTAAACGTGTAGCCTCAAAAGAGAACCCATAGGAGAATTTTCTTTCGTCAAAATTTTCAGAAAACCACGTTTTAAGGAAATCCCGCATCGTGCGAAATTATCGTGTTTTTCTTAAACAACACGTTGTAACTCGAAAAGTTTTTGTGTTGCGTGTATGTCTCAGCGTGTAGCCTCAAAAGAGAACACACAGGAGAGTTTTCTCTCGAAAGAATATGTAAGAATACCACGTTATAAGGAAATACAGTGTAGCAGAGTAAAGACAAATAGGTACGTATTGGAAATCCTTAAACTTTACAAGATGAAATAAAGCATCTTACAAAATTAGCTCGTATCTCCTAAACAACACGTTTTATCTCGAAAAGATTTGCTGTGGCGTGTACGTCTAAACCTGTAGCCTCAAAAGAGAACCCATAGGAGAATTTCCTTTCGTCAAAATTTGTCAGAAACCACGTTATAAGGTAATCCTGCATCGTGGGAAATTATCTTGTTTTTCCTAAACAACACGTGGTAACTCGAAAATCTTTCGTGTTGCGTGTATGTCTAAGCGTGTAGCCTCAAAAGAGAACACACAGGAGAGGTTTCTCTCGAAAGAATATGTAAGAATACCACGTTATAAGGAAGTACAGTGTTGCAGAATAAAGACAAATACGTACGTATTGGAAACACTTTATGAGAAGAAATAACGCATCATACAAAAGTAGCTTGTATCTGCTAAAAAACACATTGTAACTCGAAAAGATTTGGTGTGGCGTGTACGTCTAAACGTGTAGCCTAAAAAAGAGAACCCACAGGAGAATTTTCTTTGGTCAAATTTGTCAGAAAACCACGTATTAAGGAAATCCTGCATGGTGCGAAATTATCTTGTTTTTCCTAAACAACACGTTGTAACTCGAAAAGCTTTGGTGTTGCGTGTATGTCTCAGCGTGTAGCCTCAAAAGAGAACACACAGGAGAGTTTTCTCTCAAAAGAATATGTAAGAATACCACGTTATAAGGAAATACAGTGTTGCAGAGTAAAGACAAATACGTACGTATTGGAAACCCTTAAACTTTATGGGATGAAATAAAGCATCGTACAAAATGAGCTCGTATCTCCTAAACAACATGTTGTAACTCGAAAAGATTTGGTGTGGCATGTACGTCTAAACGTGTAGCCTCAAAAGGGAACCCACAGGAGAATTTTCTTTCATCAAAATTTGTCAGAAACCACCTTTTAAGGAAATATCGTATCGTGCGAAATTATCTTGTTTTTCCTAAACAACACGTTTTAACTTGAAAAGCTTTGGTGTTGCGTGTATGTCTAAGCGTGTAGCCTCAAAAGAGAACACACAGGAGAGTTTTCTCTCGAAAGAATACATAAGAATACCACTTTAAAGGAAGTACAGTGTTGCTGAGTAAAGACAAAAACGTACATATTGGAAACCCTTAAACTTTACGAGTTGAAATAAAGCATCGTACAAAATTAGCTTGTGACTCATAAACAACACGTTGTTACTCGAGAGGATTTAGTGTGGCCTGTACATCTAAACGAGTAGCCTCAAAAGAGAACCCACAGGACAATTTTCTTTCGTCAAAATTTGTCAGAAAACCACGTTTTAAGAAAATCCCGCATCGTGAGAAATTATCTTGTTCTTCCTAAACAACACGTTTTAACTCAAAAAGCTTAGGTGTTGCGTGTATATCTAAGCGTATAGCCTCAAAGGAGAATGCACAGGAGAGTTTTCTCTCGAAAGAATATGTAAGAATATCACGTTATACAGAAATACAGGGTTGCAAAGTAAAGACAAATACATATGTATTGGAAACACTTTATGAGAGAAATAACGCATCATACAAAAATAGTTTGTATGTCCTAAACAAAACGTTGTAACTTGAAAACATTTGGTGTTCCATGTATGTCTAAACGCGTAGCCTCAAAAGAGAACCCCCAGTAGAATTTTCTTTCGTCAAAATTTTTTCAGAAAACCACGTTTTAAGGACATCCTGCATCATGCGAAATTATCTTGTTTTACATAAAGAACACATTGTAACTCGAAAAGCTTTGGTGTTGCATGTATGTCTAAGCGTGTAGCCTCAAAAGAGAATGCACAGGAGAGGTTTCTCTTGAAAGAATATGTAAGAATACCACGTTATAAGGAAATACAGTGCTGCAGAGTAAAGACAAATACGTAAGTAAGGGAAACACTTTACGAGAAGAAATAATGCATGGTAAAAAATTAGCTTGTATCTCCTAAACAACACGATATAACTCAAAAAGATTTGGTGTGGCGTGTATGTCTAAACGTTTAGCCTCAAAGGAGAACCCACAGGAGAATTTTCTTTCGTCAAAATTTGTCAGAAAACCACGTTTTAAGGAAATCCCGCATCGTGCTAAATTATCTTGTTTTTCCTAAACAACACGTTGTAACTCGAAAAGCTTTGGTGTTGCGTGTATGTCTAAGCGTGTAGCCTCAAAAGAGAATGCAAAGGAGAGTTTTCTCTCGAAAGAATATGTAAGGATACCACATTATAAGGAAATACAGTGTTGCAGAGTAAAGACTAATACATATGTATTGGAAACACTTTATGAGAGAAATAACGCATCTTGCAAAATTACCTTGTATGTCCTAAACAACACGTTGTAACTCGAAAAGATTTTGTGTGGCATGTACGTCTAAACGTGTAGCCTCAAAAGAGTACCCACAGGAGAGTTTTATTTCTTCAAAATTTGTCAGAAAAACACGTTTTAAGGAAATCCCGCATCGTGCGAAATTATGTTGTTTTTCCTAAATAACACGTTGTAACTCGAAAAGCTTTGGTGTTGCGTGTATATCTAAGCACGTAGCCTCAAAGGAGAATGCACAGGAGAGTTTTCTCTCGAAAGAATATGCAAGAATACCACGTTATAAGGAAATACAGTGTTGCAGAGTAAAGGCAAATATGTACGTAATGGAAACACTTAAACTTTATGAGAAGAAATAACGCTTCGTAAAAAAAATTAGCTTGTATCTCCTAAACAACACGTTGTAACTCGAAAAGATTTGATGTGGTGTGTACGTCTAAATGTGTAGCCTCAAAAGAGAACCCACCGGAGTATTTTCTTTCGTCAAAATTTGTCAGAAAACCACGTTTTAAGGAAATCCCGCATCGTGCTAAATGATCTTGTTTTTTTAAACAACACATTGTAACTCGAAAAGCTTTGGTGTTGCGTGTATGTCAAAGCATGTAGCCTCAAAAGAGAACGCACAGGAGAGTTTTCTCTCGAAAGAATATGTAAGAATACCACATTATAAGGAAATACAGTGTTGCAGAGTAAAGACAAATACGTACTTATTGGAAACACTTAAACTTTATGAGAAGAAATAAGGCATCGTACAAAATTAGTATGTATCTCCTAAACATCACGTTATAACTCGAAAAGATTTGGTGTGGTGTGTACGTCTAAATGTGTAGCCTCAAACGAGAACCCACAGGAGAATTTTCGTTCATCAAAATTTGTCAGAAAACCACGTTTTAAGGAAATCCTGCATCGTGCGAAATTATCTTGTTTTTCCTAAGCAACACGTTGTAACGCGAAAACCTTTGGTGTTGCGTGTATGTCTAAGCGTGTAGCCTCAAAAGAGAATGCAAAGGAGAGTTTTTTTCTCGAAAGAATATATAAGAATACCACGTTATTAGGAAATACAGTGTTGCAGAGTAAAGACTAATACATATGTATTGGAAACACTTTATGAGAGAAATAACGCATCTTGCAAAATTACCTTGTATGTCCTAAACAACACGTTGTAACTCGAAAAGATTTGGTGTGGCATGTACGTCTAAACGTGTAGCCTCAAAAGAGTACCCACAGGAGAGTTTTATTTCTTCAAAATTTGTCAGAAAAACACGTTTTAAGGAAATCCCGCATCGTGCGAAATTATGTTGTTTTTCCTAAATAACACGTTGTAACTCGAAAAGCTTTGGTGTTGCGTGTATATCTAAGCACGTAGCCTCAAAGGAGAATGCACAGGAGAGTTTTCTCTCGAAAGAATATGCAAGAATACCACGTTATAAGGAAATACAGTGTTGCAGAGTAAAGGCAAATATGTACGTAATGGAAACACTTAAACTTTATGAGAAGAAATAACGCTTCGTAAAAAAAATTAGCTTGTATCTCCTAAACAACACGTTGTAACTCGAAAAGATTTGATGTGGTGTGTACGTCTAAATGTGTAGCCTCAAAAGAGAACCCACCGGAGTATTTTCTTTCGTCAAAATTTGTCAGAAAACCACGTTTTAAGGAAATCCCGCATCGTGCTAAATGATCTTGTTTTTTTAAACAACACATTGTAACTCGAAAAGCTTTGGTGTTGCGTGTATGTCAAAGCATGTAGCCTCAAAAGAGAACGCACAGGAGAGTTTTCTCTCGAAAGAATATGTAAGAATACCACATTATAAGGAAATACAGTGTTGCAGAGTAAAGACAAATACGTACTTATTGGAAACACTTAAACTTTATGAGAAGAAATAAGGCATCGTACAAAATTAGTATGTATCTCCTAAACATCACGTTATAACTCGAAAAGATTTGGTGTGGTGTGTACGTCTAAATGTGTAGCCTCAAACGAGAACCCACAGGAGAATTTTCGTTCATCAAAATTTGTCAGAAAACCACGTTTTAAGGAAATCCTGCATCGTGCGAAATTATCTTGTTTTTCCTAAGCAACACGTTGTAACGCGAAAACCTTTGGTGTTGCGTGTATGTCTAAGCGTGTAGCCTCAAAAGAGAATGCAAAGGAGAGTTTTTTTCTCGAAAGAATATATAAGAATACCACGTTATTAGGAAATACAGTGTTGCAGAGTAAAGACTAATACATATGTATTGGAAACACTTTATGAGAGAAATAACGCATCTTGCAAAATTACCTTGTATGTCCTAAACAACACGTTGTAACTCGAAAAGATTTGGTGTGTCATGTACGTCTAAACGTGTAGCCTCAAAAGAGTACCCACAGGAGAGTTTTATTTCTTCAAAATTTGTCAGAAAAACACGTTTTAAGGAAATCCCGCATCGTGCGAAATTATGTTGTTTTTCCTAAATAACACGTTGTAACTCGAAAAGCTTTGGTGTTGCGTGTATATCTAAGCACGTAGCCTCAAAGGAGAATGCACAGGAGAGTTTTCTCTCGAAAGAATATGCAAGAATACCACGTTATAAGGAAATACAGTGTTGCAGAGTAAAGGCAAATATGTACGTAATGGAAACACTTAAACTTTATGAGAAGAAATAACGCTTCGTAAAAAAATTAGCTTGTATCTCCTAAACAACACATTGTAACTCGAAAAGATTTGATGTGGTGTGTACGTCTAAATGTGTAGCCTCATAAGAGAACCCACAGGAGTATTTTCTTTCGTCAAAATTTGTAAGAAAACCACGTTTTAAGGAAATCCCGCATCGTGCTAAATTATCTTGTTTTTCCTAAACAACACATTGTAACTCGAAAAGCTTTGGTGTTGCGTGTATGTCAAAGCATGTAGCCTCAAAAGAGAACGCACAGGAGAGTTTTCTCTCGAAAGAATATGTAAGAATACCACGTTATAAGGAAATACAGTGTTGCAGAGTAAAGACAAATACGTACTTATTGGAAACACTTAAACTTTACGAGAAGAAATAAGGCATCGTACAAAATTAGTATGTATCTCCTAAACATCACGTTATAACTCGAAAAGATTTGGTGTGGTGTGTACGTCTAAACGTTTAGCCTCAAACGAGAACCCACAGGAGAATTTTCGTTCATCAAAATTTGTCAGAAAACCACGTTTTAAGGAAATCCTGCATCGTGCGAAATTATCTTGTTTTTCCTAAGCAACACGTTGTAACGCGAAAACCTTTGGTGTTACGTGTATGTCTAAGCGTGTAGCCTCAAAAGAGAATGCAAAGGAGAGTTTTTTTCTCGAAAGAATATATAAGAATACCACGTTATTAGGAAATACAGTGTTGCAGAGTAAAGACAAATATTTACGTATTGGAAAAACTTTACGAGAAGAAATAACGCATCTTACAAAATTAGCTTGTATCTCCTAAACAACACGTTGTAACTTAAAAAGATTTGGTGTGGCCTGTACGTCTAATCGTGTAGCCTCAAAAGAGAAACCATAGGAGAATTTTCTTTGGTCAAAATTTGTCAGAAAACCACGTATGAAGGAAATACCGCATCATGCGAAATTATCTTGTTTTTCCTAAACAAAACGTTTTAACTCGAAAAGCTTTGGTGTTGCGTGTATGTCTAAGCGTGTAGCCCCAAAGGGAACGCAAAGGAGAGTTTTCTCTCGAAAGAATATGTAAGAATACCACTTTGTAAGGAAATACAGTGTTGCAGAGTAAAGGAAAATACATATGTATTGGAAACGCAACATCAAAGCTTTTCGAGTTACAATGTGTTGTTTAGGAAAAACAAGATAATTTCGCACGATGAGTGATTTCCTTAAAACATGGTTTTCTGAGAAATATTAACGAAAAAAAATTCTCCTGTGGGTTATCTTTTGAGGCTACACGTTTAGACGTGCACGCCACACCAAATCTTTTCGAGTTACAAACTGTTGTTTAGGAGATACAAGCTAATTTTTTACGATGCTTTATTTCTTCTTGTAAGGTGTTTCCAATAGGTACGTATTTGCCTTTAGTCTGCAACACTGTATTTCCTTATAACGTGGTATTCTTACATATTCTTTCGAGAGAAAACTCTCCTGTGCGTCCTCTTTTGAGGCTACACGCTTAGACATACACGCAATACCAAAGATTTTCGCGTTACAACGTGTTGTTTAGGAAAAACAAGATAATTTCGCACGAAGAGGGATTTCCTTAATACGTGATTTTCTGACAAATTTTGACCAAAGAAAATTCTCCTATGGGTTCTCATTTGAGACTACACGTTTAGACGTACAGGCCACACCAAATCTTTTTAAGTTACAACGTGTTGTTTAGGAGATACAAGCTAATTTTTTTACGATGCATTATTTCTTCTTGTAAAGTTTAAGTTTTTCCAATAAGTATGTATTTGCCTCTACTCTGCAACACTGTATTTCCTTATAACGTGGTATTCTTACATATTATTTCGAGAGAAAACTCTCCTGTGCGTTCTCGGATTTCCTTAAACCGTTGTGTTCTGACAAATTTTGAAGAAAGAAAATTCTCCTGTGGGTTCTCTTATGATGCTACACGTTTAGACGTGCACGCCACACCAAATCCTTTCGAGTTACCACGTGTTGTTTAGGAGATACAGGCTAATTTTGTACGATGTGTTATTTCTTCTCGTAAATTGTTTCCAATACGTACGTATTTGTCTTTCTCTGCAACACTGTATTTCCTTATAACGTGGTATTCTTATATATTCTTTCGAGGGAAAACTCTCCTGAGCGTTCTCTTTTGAGGCTACATGTTTAGACATACAAGCAACACCAAAGCTTTTCGAGTTACAACGTGTTGTTTAGGAAAAACTAGATAATTTCGCACGATGCGAGATTTCCATAAACGTGGTTTTCTGAAATATTTGACAATAGAAAGTTCTCCTGTGGGTTCTCTTTTGAGGCTACATGTTTAGACGTACACGCCACACCAAATCTGTTCGAGTTACAACGTGTTGTTTAGGAGATACAAGCTAATATTTTACAATGTGTTAATTCTTCTCATAAAGTGTTTCCAATACGTACGTATTTGTCTTTACTCTGCAACATTGTATTTCCTTATAACGTGGTATTCTTACATATTCTTTCGATAGAAAACTGTCCTGTGCGTTCCCTTTTGTGGCTACACACTTAGACATACAGGCAACACCAAAGCTATTCAAGTTACAACATGTAGTTTAGGAAAAAGAAGATGATTTCGCAGGACGCGGGATTTCCTTAAAACGTGGTTTTCTGAAAAATTTTGACGAAAGAAAATTCTCCTGTGGGTTCTCTTTTGTGGCTACACATTTAGACGTACACGCCACACCAAAACCTTTCGAGTTATAATGTGCTTTTTAGGAAATACAAGCTAATTTTAAACGATGCATTATTTCTTCTCGTAAAGTGTTTCAAATACGTATGTATCTATCTTTACTCTGCAACACTGTATTTCCTTATAACGTGGTATTCTTACATATTCGTTCGAGAGAAAACTCTCCTGTGCGTTCTCTTTTAAGGCTACACGCTTAGACATACACGCAGCACCAAAGCTTTTCGAGTTACAACGTGTTGTTTAGGAAAAACAAGATAATTTCGCACGATGCGGGATTTCCTTAAAACGTTTTTTTCTGACAAATTTTGACGAAAGAAAATTCTCCTGTGGGTTCTCTTTTGAGGCTACACGTTTAGACTTACATGCCACACCAAATCTTTTCGAGTTACAACATGTTGTTTAGGAGATACCAGCTAATTTTGTAAGATGCATTATTTCTTCTCGTAAAGTGTTTCCAATACATACGTATTTGTCTTTACTCTGCAACACTGTATTTCCTTATAACGTGGTATTCTTATATATTCTTTCGAGAGAAAACTCTCCTGTGCGTTTTCTTTTGAGGCCACACGTTTAGACATACACGCAACACCAAAGCTTTTGGAGTTACAACGTGTTGTTTAGGAAAAACAAGATAATTTCGCACAATACGGGATTTCCTTAAAACGTGGTTTTCTGACAAATTTGACGAAAGAAAATTCTCCTGTGGGTTCTCTGTTGAAGCTACACGTTTCAACTTATACGCCACACCAAATCCTTCGAGTTACAACGTGTTGTTTAGGAAATACAAGCTAATTTTGTTCGATGTATTATTCCTTCTCGTAAAGTGTTTCCAATAAGTAAGTATCTGTCTTTACTCTGCAATACTGTATTTCCTTATAACGTGGTATTCTTACATATTCTTTCGAGAGAATACTCTACTGTGCATTCTCTTTTGAGGCTACACGCTTAGACATACACGCAACACCAAAGCTTTTTGAGTTACAACGTGTTGTTTAGGAAAACAAGATGATTTCGCATGATGCAGGACTTCCTTAAAACGTGGTTTTCTGAAAAAATTTTGACGAGAGAAAATTCTCCAGTGGGTTCTCTTTTGAGGCTACACGTTTAGATGTAAACACCACAGCAAATCTTTTCGAGTTACAACGTGTTGTTTAGGAGATACAAGCTAATTTTGTACCATGTGTTATTTCTTCTCGTTAAGTGTTTCCAATATGTAAGAATTTGTCTTTACTCTGCAACACCGTATTTCCTTATAACGTGGTATTCTTACATATTCTTTCGGGAGAAAACTCTCCTGTGCGTTCTCTTTTGAGGCTACATGCTTAGACATACACGTAACACCAAAGCTTTTCGAGTTACAACGTGTTGTTTACGAAAAACAAGATAATTTTGCACAATGCGGGATTTCCTAAAAACGTGATTTCTGAAAAATTTTGACGAAAGAAAATTCTCCTGTGGGTTCTCTTTTGAGGCTACGCATTTAGATGTAAACACCACACCAAACAGTTTCAAGTTACAACGTGTTGTTTAGGATATACAATCTAACTTTGAACGATGCGTTATTTCATCTCTAAAAGTGTTTCCAATAAGTACCTATTTGTCTTTAGTCTGCAACACTGTATTTCCTTCGAACGTGGTATTCTTACATCTTATTTCAAGAGAAAACACTCCTGTGCATTCGCTTTTGAGGATACAGGCTTAGACATACACGCAACAGCAAAGCTTTTCATGTTACAACGTGTTGTTTAGGAAAAACAAGATAATTTCGCACGATGCGGGATTACCATAAAACGTGGTTTTCTGACATATTTTGACGAAAGAAAATTCTCCTGTGGGTTCTCTTTTGAGGCTACACATTTAGACGTACATGCCACACCAACTCTTTTCGAGTTACAACGTGTTGTTTAGGAGATACAAGCTAATTTTGTACGATGCGTTAATTCTTCTCATAAAGTGTTTCCAATACGTACGTATTTGTCTTTATTCTGCAACACTGTATTTCCTTATAACGTGGTATTCTTATATATTCTTTTGAGAGAAAACTCTCCTGTGCATTCTCTTTTGACGCTACACGCTTAGATATACAAGTAACACCAAAGCTTTTCGAGTTACAACATGTTGTTTAGGAAAAACAAGATAATTTCGCACAATGCGGGATTTCCTAAAAACGTGATTTCTGAAAAATTTTGAAAGAAGAAAAATCTCCTCTGGGTTCTCTTTTGAGGCTACAGGTTTAGTCGTACACCCCACACCAAATCATTTCGAGTGACAACGTGTTGTTAAGGAGATACAAGCTAATTTTGAACGATGCGTTATTTCATCTCTAAAAGTGTTTCCAGTACGTACGTATTTGTCTTTAGTCTACAACACTGTATTTCCTTACAACGTGGTATTCTTACATCTTCTTTTGAGAGAAAATTCTCCTGTGGGTTCTCTTTTGAGGCTACACGAGTTACAACGTGTTGTTTAGGAGAGACAAGCTAATTTTTTACAATGCGTTAATTTTTCTCATAAAGTGTTTCCAAGCTAATTTTGAACGATGCATTATTTCTTTGTGTAGCCTCAAAAGAGAACCCTAAACAACACGTTGTAACTCGAAAAGCTTTGGTGTTGCGTGTATGTCTAAACGTGTGGCCTCAAAAGAGAAGGCACAGGAGAGTTTCTCTCGAAAGAATATGTAAGAATACCACGTTATAAGGAAATACAGTGTTGCAGAGTAAAGACAAATACATACGTATTGGAAACACTTTACGAGAAGAAATAACGCATCGTACAAAATTAGCTTGTATCTCCTAAACAACACGTTGTAACTCGAAAATATTTGGTGTGGCGTGTACGTGTAAACATGTAGCCTCAAAAGAGAACCCACAGGATAATTTTCGTTCGTCAATATTTGTCAGAAAACCACGTTTCAAGGAAGTCCCACATCGTGCGAAATTATCTTGTTTTTCCTAAACAACATGTCGTAACTCGAAAAGCTTTGGTGTTGCGTGTATGTCTAAGCGTGTAGCCTCAAAAGAGAAGGCACAGCAGAGTTTTCTCTCGAAAGAATATGTAAGAATACCACGTTATAAGGAAATACAGTGTTGCAGTGTAAATACAAATACTTATGTATAGGAAACACTTTACGAGAAGAAATAAAGCATCGTACAAAATTAGCTTTTATCTCCTAAACAACACGTTGTAACTCGAAATATTTTGTGTGTCGTGTACGTCTAAACGTGTAGCCTCAAAAGAGAAGGCACAGCAGAGTTTTCTCTCGAAAGAATATGTAAGAATACCACGTTTTAAGGAAATACAGAGTTGCAGAGTAAAGACAAATATGTACGTATTGGCAACACCTTACGAGAAAAAATAAGGCATCGTACAAAATTAGTCTGTATCTCCTAAACAACACGTTGTAACTGAAAAGGATTTGGTGTGGCGTGTACGTCTAAACGTGTAGCCTCAAAAGAGAACCAACAGGAGAATTTTCTTTGGTCAAAATTTTTCAGAAAACCACGTTTTAAGGAAATCCCACATCTTGCGAAATTATCTTGTTTTTCCTAAACAACACGTTGTAACTCGAAAAGCTTTGGTGTTGCCTGTATGTCTAAGCGTGTAGCCTCAAGAGAGAAGGCACAGGAGAGTTTTTTCTCAAAAGAATATGTAAGAATACCACGTTTTAAGGAAATACAGTGTTGCAGAGTAAAGACAAATACATTCGTATAGGCAACACTTTACGAGAAGAAATAACGCATCGTACAAAATTAGTCTGTATCTACTAAACAACACGTTGTAACTCGAAAAGATTTGGTGTGGCATGTACGTCTAAATGTGTAGCCTCAAAAGAGAACCCACAGCAGAATTTTCTTACATCAAAATTGGTCAGAAAACCACGTTTTAAGGAAATCCCGCATCTTGCGAAATTATCTTGTTTTTCCTAAACAACACGTTGTAACTCGAAAAGCTTTGGTGTTGCCTGTATGTCTAAGCGTGTAGCCTCAAAAGAGAAGGCACAGGAGAGTTTTCTCTCGAAAGAATATGTAAGAATACCACGTTATAAGGAAATACAGTGTAGCAGAGTAAAGACAAATATGTACGTATTGGAAACACTTTAGGAGAAGAAGTAATGCTTCGTGCAAAATTAGCTTGTATCTCCTAAACAACACGTTTAACTCGAAAAGATTTGGTGTCACCTGTATGTCTAAACGTGTAGCCTCGAAAGAGAACCCACAGGAGAACTTTCTTTCATCAAATTTTGCCAGAAAACCACATTTTAAAGAAATCCCACATCGTGCGAAATTATCTTGTTTTTCCTAAACAACATGTCGTAACTCGAAAAGCTTTGGTGTTGCGTGTATGTGTAAGCGTGTAGCCTCAAAAGAGAAGGCACAGGAGAATTTTCTCTCGAAAGAATATGTAAAAATACCACGTTATAAGGAAAGACAGTGTTGCAGAGTAAAGACAAATACTTATGTATAGGAAACACTTTACGAGAAGAAATAACGCATCGTACAAAATTAGCTTTTATCTCCTAAACAACACGTTGTAACTCGAAAGATTTTGTGTGGCGTGTACATCTAAACGTGTAGCCTCAAAAGAGAAGGCACAGGAGAGTTTTCTCTCGAAAGAATATGTAAGAATACCACGTTTTAAGGAAATACAGAGATGCAGAGTAAAGATAAATATGTACGTATTGTCAACACCTTACGAGAAAAAATAAGGCATCGTACAAAATTAGTCTGTATCTCCTAAACAACATGTTGTAACTGAAAAAGATTTGGTGTGGCGTGTACGTCTAAACGTGTAGCCTCAAAAGAGAACCCACAGGCGAATTTTCTTTCGTCAAAATTTTTCAGAAAACCACGTTTTAAGGAAATCCCGCATCTTGCGAAATTATCTTGTTTTTCCTAAACAACACGTTGTAACTCGAAAAGCTTTGGTGTTGCGTGTATGTCTAAGCGTGTAGCCTCAAAAGAGAAGGCACAGGAGAGTTTTTTCTCGAAAGAATATGTAAGAATACCACGTTTTAAGGAAATATCGTGTTGCAGAGTAAAGACAAATACATATGTATTGGCAACACTTTACGAGAAGAAATGACGCATCGTACAAAATTAGTCTGTATCTCTGAAACAAAACGTTGTAACTCGAAAAGATTTGGTGTGGCGTGTACGTCTAAACGTGTAGCCTCAAAAGAGAACCCACAGGAGAATTTTCTTAGGTCAAAATTTGTCAGAAAACCACGTTTTATGGAAATCCCGCATCTTGCGAAATTATCTTGTTTTTCCTAAACAACACGTTATAACTTGAAAAGCTTTGGTGTTGCGTGTACGTCTAAGTGTGTAGCCTCAAAAGGGAATGCACAGGAGAGTTTTCTCTCGAAAGAATATGTAAGAATACCACGTTATAAGGAAATACAGTGTTTCTGAGTAAAGACAATTACGTAGGTATTGGAAATACTTTACGAGAAGAAATAACTCTTTGTGCAAAATTAGCTTGTATCCCCTAAACAACACGTTGTAACTCGAAATGATTTGGTGTGGCGTGTACATCTAAACGTGTGGCCTCAAAAGAGAACCCACGGGATAATTTTCTCTTGTCAAAATTTGTCAGAAAACCACGTTTTATGGAAATCCCTCATCGTGCGAAATTATCAAGTTTTTCATAAACAACACGTTATAACTCGAAAAGCTTTAGTGTTGCGTGTATGTCTAAGCCTATAGCCTCAAAAGAGAATGCACAGGTGAGTTTTCTCTCGAAAGAATATGTTAAAATACCACGTTATAAGGAAATACAGAGTTGCAGAGTAAAGACAAATACGTATGTATTGGAAACACTTTACGAGAAGAAATAAAGCATTGTACAAAATTAGCTTGTATCTCCTAAACAACACGTTGTAACTCGAAAGGATTTGGTGTGGCCTGTACGTCTAAATGTGTAGCCTCAAAAGAGAACCCACAGGATAATTTTCTTTCGTTAAAATTTTTCAGAAAACCACATTTTATGGAAATCCCGCATCGTGCGAAATTATCTTGTTTTTCCTAAACAACATATTGTAACTCGAAAATCTTTGGTTTGCGTGTATGTCTAAGGGCGTAGCCTCAAAAGAGAAGGCACAGGAGAGTTTTCTCTCGAAAGAATATGTAAGAATACCACGTTATAAGGAAATAGTGTTGAAGAGTAAAGACAAATACGTACATATTGGAAACACTTTACGAGAAGAAATAAAGCATCGTACAAAATTAGCTTGTATCTCCTAATCAACACGTTGTAACTCGAACTGATTTGGTGTGCTGTTTACATCTAAACGTGTAGCCTCCAAAGAGAACCCACAGGAGAATTTTGTTTCGTCAAAATTTGTCAGAAAACCACGTTTTAAGGAAATACCGCATCGTGCGAAATTACCTTGTTTTTCCTAAACAACACGTTGTATCTCGAAAAGCTTTGGTGTTGTGTGTAGGTCTAAGCGTGTAGCCTCAAAAGAGAACGCAGAGGAGAGTTTTCTCTCGAAAGAATATGTAAGAATACCACGTTATAAGTAAATACAGTGTTGCAGAGTAAAGATAAATAGGTACGTATTGTAAATACTTTATGAGAAGAATTAATGCATGGTACAAAATTTGCTTGTATCTCCTAAACAACTCCTTGTAACTCGAAAGGATTTGGTGTGGCTCGTACGTATACATGTGTAACCTCAAAAGAGAACCCACAGGAGAACTTTCTTTCGTCAAAATTTGTCCAAAAACCACGTTTTAGGGAAATCTCTCATCGTGCAAAATTATCTTGTTTTTCCTAAACAACACGTTGTAACTCAAAAAGCTTTGGTGTTGCGTGTATGTCTGAGCTTGTAGCCTCTAAAGAGAACGCACAGGAGAGTTTTCTCTCGAAAGAACATGTAAGAATACAACGTTATAAGTAAATACAGTGTTGCAGAGTAAAGACAAATACATACGTATTGGAAACACTTTAGGAGAAGAAATAACGCATTGTAAAAAATTAGCTTGTATCTCCTAAACAACACGTGGTAACTCAAAAGGATTTGGTGTGGCGTGTACATCTAAACGTGTAGCCTCAAAAGAGAACCCACAGGAGAATTTTCATTCGTCAAAATTTGTCAGAAAACCACGTTTTATGGAAATCTCGCATCGTGCAAAATTATCTTGTTTTTCCAAAACAACACGTTGTAACTCGAAAAGCTTTGGTGTTGCGTGTATGTCTAAGCGTGTAGCCTCTAAAGAGAACACACAGGAGAGTTTTCTCTCGAAAGACCATGTAAGAATACAACGGTATAAGGAAATACAGTGTTGCAGAGTAAAGACAAATACTTACTTATTGGAAACACTTTACGAGATGAAATAACACATCATACAAAATTAGCTTGTATCTCCTAAACAACACGTGGTAACTCAAAAGGATTTGGTGTGGCATGTACCTCTAAACATGTAGCCTCAAAAGAGAACCCACAGGACTATTTTCTTTCATCAAAATTTGTCAGAAAACCACGTTTTAAGAAAATACCGCATCGTGCGAAATCATCTTGTTTTTCATAAACAACACGTTATACCTCGAAAAGCTTTGGTGTTGCCTTTATGTCTAAGTGTGTAGCCTCAAAAGGGAACGCACAGTATAGTTTTCTCTCGAAAGAATGTGTAAGAATACCACGTTATAAGGAAATACAGTGTTGAAGAGTAAAGACAAATACGTACATATTGGAAACACTTTACGAGAAGAATTAACGCATCATACAAAATTAGCTTGTATCTCCTAAACAATACGTTGTATCTCGGAAAGATTTGGTGTGGCGTGTACGTCTAAACATGTAGCCTCAAAAGAGAACCCACAGCAGTATTTTCTTTCGTCAAAATTTGTCAGAAAACCACGTTTTAAGGAAATCCCGCATCGTGGGAAATCATCTTCTTTTTCCTAAACAACATGTTGTAACTCGAAAAGCTTTGGTGTTGCGTGTATGTGTAAGCGTGGAGCCTCAAAAGAGAAGGCACAGGAGAGTTTTCTCTCGAAAGAATATGTAAGAATACCACGTTTTTAGGAAATACAATTTTGCAGAGTAAAGACAAATAAGTACATATTGGAAACACTTTAGGTGAAGAAATAACGCATCATACAAAATTAGCTTGTATCTCCTAAACAACACGTTGTAAATCGAAAAGATTTGGTGTGACGTGTATGTCTAAACGTGTACCCTCAAAAGAGAACCGACAGGAGAATTTTCTTTCATCAAAATTTGTCAGAAACCACGTTTTAAGGAAATCTCGCATCGTGCGAAATTATCTTGTTTTTCCTTAAAAACACGTTGTAACTCGAAAAGCTTTGGTGTTGCGTGTATGTCTAAGCTTGTAGCCTCACAAGAGAACGCACAGGAGACTTTTTTCTCGAAAGAATATGGAAGAATACCACGTTATAAGGAAATACAGTGTTGCAGAGTAAAGACAAATACGTACCTATTTGAAACACTTTATGAGAAGAAATAACGCATCGAAAAAAATTAGCTTGTATCTCCTAAACAACACGTTGTAACTCGAAAAGATTTGGTGTGGCTCGTTCTTCTACACGTGTAGCCTCAAAAGAGAACACACAGGAGAACTTTCTTTCTTCAAAATTTTTTAGAAAACCACGTTTTATGGAAATCTCGCATCGTGCGAAATTATCTTGTTTTTCCTAAACAACACTTTGTAACTCGAAAAGCTTTGGCGTTGCGTGTTTGTCTAAGCGTGTAGCCTCAAAAGAGAATGCACAGGAGAGTTTTCCCTCGAAAGAATATGTAAGAATACCACGTTATAAGGAAATACAGTGTTGTAGAGTAAAGACAAATAAGTACGTATTGGAAACACTTACTGAGAAGAAATAACGCATAGTACAAAATTTGCTTCTATCTCCTAAACAACACGTTGTAACTTGAAAAGATTTGGTGTGGCTCGTACGTATGCACGTGTAACCTCAAAAGAGAGCCCACAGGAGAACTTTCTTTCGTCAAAATTGTCAGAAAACCACGTTTTAAGGAAATCCCGCATCGTGCAAAATTATCTTGTTTTTCCTAAACAACAAGTTGTAACTCAAAAAGCTTTGGTGTTGCGTGTATGTCTAAGCGTGTAGCCTCTAAAGAGAACACACAGGAGAGTTTTCTCTCGAAAGAACATGTAAGAATACAACGTTATAAGGAAATACAGTGTTGCAGAGTACAGGCAAATAAATACGTATTGGAAACACTTTACCAGAAGAAATAACGCATCATATAAATTAGATTGTATCTCCTAAACAACATGTGGTAACTCAAAAGGATTTGGTGTGGCGTGTACGTCTAAACGTGTAGCCTTAAAAGAGAACCCACAGGAGATTTTTCTTTCATCAAAATTTGTTAGAAACCACGTTTTAAGGAAATCCCGCATCGTGCGAAATTACCTTCTTTTTCCTAAACAACACGTTGTAACTTGAAAAGCTTTGGTGTTGCGTGTATGTCTAAGCGTGTAAGCGCAAAAGAGAATGCACAGGAGAGTTTTCTCTCGAAAGAATATGTAAGAATACCACGTTATAAGGAAATACAATGTTGCAGAGTAAAGACAACTACGTACGTATTGGAAACTCTTTATGAGAAGAAATAACCCATTGTACAAAAATAGCTTGTATCTCCTAAACAACATATTGTAACTCGAAAAGATTTTGTGTGGCTCGTACTTCTACATGTGAGACTCAAAAGAGAACCCACAGGAAAACTTTCTTTCTCAAGATATTTCAGAAAGTCACGTTTTAAGGAAATCTCTCATTGTGCGAAATTATCTTGTTTTTCCTAAACAACACTTTGTAACTCGAAAAGCTTTGGCGTCGTGTGTTTGTCTAAGCGTGTAGCCTCAAAGGAGAACACACAGGAGAGATTTCCCTCGAAAGAATATGTAAGAATTCCATGTTATAAGGAAATACAGTGTTGCAGAGTAAAGACAAATAAGTACTTATTGGAAACACTTTACGAGAAGAAATAACGCATCTTACAAAATTTGCTTGTATCTCCTAAACAACACGTTCTAACTTGAAAAGATTTGGTGTGGCTCGTACGTCTACACGTGTAGCCTCAAAAGAGAACCCACAGAAGAACTTTCTTTCGTCAAATTTGTCAGAAAACAACGTTTTAAGGAAATCCCACATCGTGCAAAATTATCTTGTTTTTCCTAAACAACACGTTGTAACTCAAAAAGCTTTGGTGTTGCGTGTATGTCTAAGCATGTAGCCTCTAAAGAGAACGCACAGGAGAGTTTTCTCTCGAAAGAACATGTAAGAATAAAACATTATAAAGAAATACAGTGTTGCAGAGTAAAGACAAATATGTACGTATTGGAAAGACTTTACGAGAAGAAATAACGCATCGTACAAAATTAGCTTGTATCTCCTAAACAACACGTGGTAACTTGAAAGGATTTGGTGTGGTGTGTACTTTTAAACGTGTATCCTCAAAAGAGAACCCACAGGAGAATTTTCTTTCTTCAAAATTTGTCAGAAAACCACGTTTTAATGAAATCCTGCATCGTGCGAAATTATCTTGTTTTTCCTAAACAACACGTTGTAACTCGAAAAGCTTTGGAGTTGCCTGTATGTCTAAGTGTGTAGCCTCAAAAGGGAACGCACAGGATAGTTTTCTCTCGAAATAATATGTAAGAATATCACGTTATAAGGAAATAGAATGTTGCAGAGTAAAGACAAATATGTACGTATTGGAAACACTTTAGGAGAATAATTAACACATTGTACAAAATTAGCTTGTATCTCCTAAACAACATGTTGTAACTTGAAAAGATTTGGTGTGGCATGTACGCCTAAACGTGTAACCTCAAAAGAGAACCCACAGGAGAATTTTCTTTTGTCAAAATTTGTCAGAAAACCACGTTTTAAATAAATCGCGCATCGTGGGAAATCATCTTCTTTTTCCTAAACAACATGTTGTAACTCGAAAAGCTTTGGTGTTGCGTGTATGTGTAAGCGTGGAGCCTCAAAAGAGAAGGCACAGGAGAGTTTTCTCTCGAAAGAATATGTAAGAATACCATGTTATAAGGAAATACAATTTTGCAGAGTAAAGACAAATAAGTACATATTGGAAACACTTTATGAGAAGAAATAACGCATCGAACAAAATTAGCTGTCTTTACTCTGCAACATTGTATTTCCTTATAACGTGGTATTCTTACATATTCTTTGGAGAGAAAACTCTCCGGTGCCTTCTCTTTTGAGGCTACACACTTAGACATACACGCAACATGAAAGCTTTTCGAGTTACAACGTGTTGTTTAGGAAAAACAAGATAATTTCGCACGATGCGGGATTTCCTTAAAACGTGATTTTCTGAAAAATTTTGACAAAAGAAAATTCTCCTTTGGGTTCTCTTTTGATGCTACACGTTAAGACGTACACGCCACAACAATTCTTTTCGAGTTACAACGTGTAGTTTTGGAGATACAAGCTAATTTTGTACGATGCGTTATTTCTTCTAGTAAAGTGTTTCCAATAAGTACGTATTTGTCTTTACTCTGCAAAACTGTATTTCGTTATAACATGGTATTCTTACATATTCTTTCCAGAGAAAACTCTCCTCTGCCTTCTCTTTTGAGGCTACACATTTAGACATACACGCAACATGAAAACTTTTCGACTTACAACGTGTTGTTTAGGAAAAACAAGATAATTTCGCACGATGCGGGATTTCCTTAAAACGTGATTTTCTGAAAAATTTTGACGAAAGAAAATTCTTCTTTCGGTTCTCTTTTGAGGCTACACGTTTAGACGTTCACGCCACACCAATTCTTTTCGAGTTACAACGTGTAGATTTGGAGATACAAGCTAATATTGTATGATGCATTATTTCTTCTCATAAAGTGTTTCCAATACGTACATATATGTCTTTAGTCTGCAAAATTGTATTTCCTTATAACGTGGTATTCTTACATATTCTTTCGAGAGAAATCTCTCCTGTGCCTTCTGTTTTGAGGCTACACACTTAGACATACACGCAACATGAAAGCTTTTCGAGTTACAACGTGTTGTTTAGGAAAAATAAGATAATTTCACATGATGCGGATTTCCTTAAAACGTGAGTTTCTGAAAAATTTTGACGAAAGAAAATTCTCCTTTGGGTTCTCTTAAAATTCTCCTTTGGGTTCTCTTTTGAGGCTACAGGTTTAGACGTACACGCCACACCAAATCTTTTCGAATTACAACGTGTTGTTTAGGACATACAAGCTAATTTTGCAAGATGCGTTATTTCTCTCATAAAGTGCTTCCAATATGTACGTATTTGTCTTTACTCTGCCACACTGTATTTCCTTATAACGTGGTATTCTTACATATTCTTTTGAGAGAAAACTCTCCTGTGCATTCTCTTTTGGGGCTACACGCTTAGACATACACGCAACACCAAAGCTTTTCGAGTTAAAACGTGTTGTTTAGGAAGAACAAGATAATTTCTCACGATGCGGGATTTCCTTAAATCGTGGTTTTCTTAAAAATTTTGACAAAAGAAAATTGTCCTGTCGGTTCTCTTTTGAGGCTACAAGTTTAGACGTACATGCCACACCAAATCTTTTCGAGTTACAACGTGTTGTTTAGGAGATACAAGCTAATTTTGTACGATGCTTTATTTCATCTCTTAAAGTTCATGGGTTTCCAATACATACATATTTGTCTTTACTCTGCAACACTGTATTTCCTTATAACGTGGTATTCTTACATATTCTTTCGAGAGAAAACTCTCCTGTGTGTCCTCTTTTGAGGCTACACGCTTAGACATACACGCAACACCAAAGCTTTTCGCTTTACAACGTGTTGTTTAGGAAAAACAAGATAATTTCGCACGATGAGGGATTTCCTCAATACGTGGTTTTCTGACAAATTTTGACCAAAGAAAATTCTCCTATGGGTTCTCTTTTGAGACCATACGTTTAGACATACAGGCCACACCAAATCTTTTTAAGTTACAACGTGTTGTTTAGGAGATACAAGCTAATTTTGTACGATGCGTTATTTCTTCTTGTAAAGTTTTTCCAATAAGTAAGTATTTGTCTTTACTCTGCAACACTGTATTTCCTTATAACGTGGTATTCTTACATATTTTTTCGAGAGAAAACTCTTCTGTGCGTTCTCATTTGAGGCTACAGGCTTAGACATACACGCAACAGCAAAGCTTTTCGAGTTACAACGTGTTGTTTAGGAAGAACAAGATAATTTCTCACAATGCGGGATTTCCTTAAAACGTGGTTTTCTGACAAATGTTGACGTAAGAAAATTCTCCTGTGGGATCTCTTTTGAGGCTACACGTTCAGACGTACACACCACACTAAATCTTTTTGAGTTACCACGTGTTGTTTCGGAGATACAAGCTAATTTTGTACCATGCGTTATTTCTTCTCATAATGTGTTTCCAATACGTACGTATTTGTCATTACTCTGCAGCTATATATTTCCTTATAACATGGTATTCTTACATATTCTTTCGAGAGAAAACTCTCCTGTGCATTCTCTTTTGAGGCTACACGCTCAGACATACACGCAACACCAAAGCTTTTCTAGTTACAACGTGTTGTTTAGGAAAAACAAGATAATTTCGCACGATACGGGATTTCCTTAAAACGTGGTTTCTGACAAATTTTGACTAAAGAAAATTCTCCTGTGGGTTCTCTTTTGAAGGCTACACGTTTAGACGTACATGCCACACCAAATCTTTTCGAGTTACAACGTGTTGTTTAGGATATACAAGCTAATTTTGTACTATGTGTTATTTCTTCTCGTAAAGTTTAAGTGTTTCCAATAAGTATGTATTTGTCTTTACTCTGCAACACTGTATTTCGTTATAACGTGGTATTCCTACATATTCTTTCGGGAGAAAACTCCCCTGTGCATTCTCTTTTGAGGCTACACGCTTAGACATACACGCAACACCAAAGCTTTTCGAGTTAAAACATGTTGTTTAGGAAAAACAAGATAATTTCGCAAGATGCGGGAATTCCTTAAAACGTGGTTTTCTGACAAATTTTGACGAAAGAAATCTCTCCTGTGGATTCTCTTTTGAGGCTACACGTTTAGACATACATGCCACACCAAATCTTTTCGAGTTACAGTGTGTTGTTTAGGAGATACAAGCTAATTTTGCATGATGCGTTATTTCTTCTCCTAAAGTTTTTCCAATAAGTACATATTTGTCAATACTCTGCAACACTGTATTTCCTTATAACGTGGTATTCTTACATATTCTTTTGAGAGAAAACTATCCCGTGCGTTCTCTTTGGAGGCTACACGCTTAGACATACACGCAACACCAAAGCTTTTCGAGTTACAACGTGTTGATTAGGAAAAACAAGATAATTTCGCACGATGCGGGATTTCCTTAAAATGTGGTTTTCTGACAAATTTTGACGTAAGAAAATTCTCCTGTGGGTTCTCTTTTGAGGCTACCCATTTAGACGTACATGTCACACCAAATCTTTTTGAGTTACCACGTGTTGTTTCGGAGATACAAGCTAATTTTGTACCATGTGTTATTTCTTCTCATAATGTGTTTCCAATACTTTCGTATTTGTCTTTACTCTGCAGCAATATATTTCCTTATAACATGGTATTCTTACATATTCTTTCGAGAGAAAACTCTCCTGTGCATTCTCTTTTGAGGCTACACACTTAGACATACACGCAACACCAAAGCTTTTCTAGTTACAAAGTGTTGTTTAGGAAAAACAAGATAATTTCTCACGATGCGGGATTTCCTTAAAACGTGGTTTTCTGACAAATTTTGACAAAAGAAAACTCTCCTGTGGGTTCTCTTTTGAGGCTACACGTTTAGACGTAGACACCACACCAAATCTTTTCGAGTTACAACGTGTTGTTTAGGACATACAAGCTAATTTTGCAAGATGCGTTATTTCTCTCATAAAGTGCTTCCAATATGTACGTATTTGTCTTTACTGTGCCACACTGTATTTCCTTATAACGTGGTATTCTTACATATTCTTTTGAGAGAAAACTCTCCTGTGCGTTCTCTTTTGGGGCTACATGCTTAGACATACACCCAACACCAAAGCTTTTCGAGTTAAAACGTGTTGTTTAGGAAGAACAAGATAATTTCTCACGATGCGGTATTTCCTTAAAACGTGGTTTTCTGAAAAATTTTGACAAAAGAAAATTGTCCTGTGGGTTCTCTTTTGAGGCTACACGTTTAGACGTACATGCCACACCAAATCTTTTCGAGTTACAATGTGTTGTTTAGGAGATACAAGCTAATTTTGTACGTTGCTTTATTTCATCTCATAAAGTTTGTGGGTTTCCAATACATACGTATCTTTCTTTACTCAGCAATACTGTATTTCCTTACAACGTGGCATTCTTACATATTCTTTCGAGAGAAAACTCTCCTGTGCGTTCTCTTTGGAGGCTACAGGCTTAGACATACACGCAACACCAAAGCTTTTCGACTTACAACGTGTTGTTTCGGAAAAACAAGATAATTTCGCACGATGCTGGATTTCCTTAAAACGTGGTTTTCTGAAAAATTTTGATGAAAGAAAATTCTCCTGTGGGTTTTCATTTGAGGCTACACTTTTAGACGTACATGCCACACCAAATCTTTTCGAGTTACAACGTGTTGTTTAGGAGAAAAAAGCTAATTTTTTTACGATGCTTTATATCTTCTTGTAAAGTTTAAGAGTTTCCAAAAGGTACGTATTTATCTTTAATTTGCCACAATGTATTTCCTTATAACGTGGTATTCTTACATACTCGTTCGAGAGAAATCTCTCCTGTGCGTTCTCTTTTGAGGCTACATGCTTAGACATACACGCAACAGCAAATATTTTCTGAGTAACAATGTGTTGTTTAGGAAAACTAGATAGTTTCGCACGATGCAGGATTTCCTTAATAAGTGGTTTTCTGACAAATTTTGACGAAAGAAAATTCTCCTGTGGGTTCTCTTTTGAGGCTACACGTTTAGACGTACACGCCACACCAAATCTTTTCTAGTTACAACGTGTCGTTTAGGAGATACAAGCTAATTTTGTACGATGTGTTATTTGTTCTCGTAAAGTTTTTCCAATACCTATGTATTTGCCTTTAGTCTGCAACACTGTATTTCCTTATAACGTGGTATTCTTACATATTCTTTCGAGAGAAAACTCTCCTGTGCATCCTCTTTTGAGGCTACACGCTTAGACATACAAGCAACACCAAAGCTTTTCGAGTTACAACGTGTTTGTTAGGAAAAACTAGATAATTTCACACGATGAGGGATTTCCTTAATAAGTGGTTTTCTGACAAATATTGACCAAAGAAAATTATCCTATGGGTTCTCTTTTGAGACTACACGTTTAGAGATACAGGCCACACCAAATCTTTTTAAGTTACAATGTGTTGTTTAGGAGACACAAGCTAATTTTGTACGATGCGTTAATTCTTCTCGTAAAGTTTTTCCAATAAGTATGTATTTGTCTTTACTCTGCAACACTGTATTTCCTTATAAGGTGGTATTCTTATATATTCTTTCGAGAGAAAACTCTCCTCTGCATACTCTTTTGGGGCTACATGCTTAGACATACGCCCAACACCAAAGCTTTTCAAGTTACAACGTGTTGTTTAGGAAGAACAAGATAATTTCTCACGATGCGGGATTTCCTTAAAACGTGGTTTTCTGACAAATTTTGACGAAAGAAAATTGTCCTGTGGGCTCTCTTTTGAGGCTACACGTTTAGACGTACAGGCCACACCAAATCTTTTTGAGTTACAAAGTGTTGTTTAGGAGATACAAGCTAATTTTGTATGATGCTTTATTTCATCTCGTAAAATTTGTGGGTTTCCAATACATACGTATCTTTCTTTACTCTGCAACACTGTATTTCCTTACAACGTGGTATTCTTACATATTCTTTCGAGAGAAAACTCTCCTGTGCGTTCTCTTTGGAGGCTACACGCTTAGACATACACGCAACACCAAAGCTTTTCGACTTACAACGTGTTGTTTCGGAAAAACAAGATAATTTCGCACGATGCTGGATTTCCTTAAAACGTGGTTTTCTGAAAAATTTTGATGAAAGAAAATTCTCCTGTGGGTTTTCATTTGAGGCTACACGTTTAGACGTACATGCCACACCAAATCTTTTCGAGTTACAACGTGTTGTTTAGGAGATAAAAGCTAATTTTTTTACGATGCTTTATATCTTCTTGTAAAGTTTAAGAGTTTCCAAAAGGTACGTATTTATCTTTAATTTGCCACAATGTATTTCCTTATAACGTGGTATTCTTACATACTCGTTCGAGAGAAATCTCTCCTGTGCGTTCTCTTTTGAGGCTACATGCTTAGACATACACGCAACAGCAAATATTTCGAGTAACAATGTGTTGTTTAGGAAAACTAGATAGTTTCGCACGATGCAGGATTTCCTTAATAAGTGGTTTTCTGACAAATTTTGACGAAAGAAAATTCTCCTGTGGGTTCTCTTTTGAGGCTACACGTTTAGACGTACACGCCACACCAAATCTTTTCTAGTTACAACGTGTTGTTTAGGAGATACAAGCTAATTTTGTACGATGCGTTATTTGTTCTCGTAAAGTTTTTCCAATACCTATGTATTTGCCTTTAGTCTGCAACACTGTATTTCCTTATAACGTGGTATTCTTACATATTCTTTCGAGAGAAAACTCTCCTGTGCATCCTCTTTTGAGGCTACATGCTTAGACATACAAGCAACACCAAAGCTTTTCGAGTTACAACGTGTTTGTTAGGAAAAACTAGATAATTTCACACGATGAGGGATTTCCTTAATACGTGGTTTTCTGACAAATATTGACCAAAGAAAATTATCCTATGGGTTCTCTTTTGAGACTACACGTTTAGACGTACAGGCCACACCAAATATTTTTAAGTTACAACGTGTTGTTTAGGAGACACAAGCTAATTTTGTACGATGCGTTAATTCTTCTCGTAAAGTTTTTCCAATAAGTATGTATTTGTCTTTACTCTGCAACACTGTATTTCCTTATAAGGTGGTATTCTTATATATTCTTTCGAGAGAAAACTCTCCTCTGCATACTCTTTTGGGGCTACATGCTTAGACATATGCCCGACACCAAAGCTTTTCAAGTTAAAACGTGTTGTTTAGGAAGAACAAGATAATTTCTCACGATGCGGGATTTCCTTAAAATGTGGTTTTCTGACAAATTTTGACGAAAGAAAATTGTCCTGTGGGCTCTCTTTTGAGGCTACACGTTTAGACGTACAGGCCACACCAAATCTTTTTGAGTTACAAAGTGTTGTTTAGGAGATACAAGCTAATTTTGTACGATGCTTTATTTCTTCTCGTAAAGTTTGTGGGTTTCCAATACATACGTATCTTTCTTTACTCTGCAACACTGTATTTCCTTACAACGTGGTATTCTTACATATTCTTTCGAGAGAAAACTCTCCTGTGCGTTCTCTTTGGAGGCTACACGCTTAGACATACACACAACACCAAAGCTTTTCGACTTACAATGTGTTGTTTAGGAAAAACAAGATAATTTCGCACGATGCTGGATTTTCTTAAAACGTGGTTTTCTGAAAAATTTTGACGAAAAAAAATTCTCCTGTGGGTTTTCATTTGAGGCTACACGTTTAGACGTACATGCCACACCAAATCTTTTCGAGTTACAACGTGTTGTTTAGGAGATAAAAGCTAATTTTTTACAATGCTTTATATCTTCTTGTAAAGTTTAAGAGTTTCCAAAAGGTACGTATTTATCTTTAATTTGCCACAATGTATTTCCTTATATCGTGGTATTCTTACATACTCGTTCGAGAGAAATCTCTCCTGTGCGTTCTCTTTTGAGGCTACATGCTTAGACATACACGCAACAGCAAATATTTTCGAGTAACAATGTGTTCTTTAGGAAAACTAGATAGTTTCGCACGATGCAGTATTTCCTTAATAAGTGGTTTTCTGACAAATTTTGACGAAAGAAAATTCTCCTGTGGGTTCTCTTTTGAGGCTACACGTTTAGACGTACACGCCACACCAAATCTTTTCGAGTTACAACGTGTTGTTTAGGAGATACAAGCTAATTTTTTACGATGCGTTATTTCTTCTCGTAAAGTGTTTCCAATATGTATGTATTTGCCTTTAGTCTGCAACACTGTATTTCCTTATAACGTGGTATTCTTACATATTCTTTCGAGAGAAAACTCTCCTGTGCATCCTCTTTTGATGCTACACGCTTAGACATACACGCAACACCAACGCTTTTCAAGTTACAACGTGTTGTTTAGGAAAAACAAGATAATTTCGCACGATGAGGGATTTCCTTAATACGTGGTTTTATGACAAATATTGAACAAAGAAAATTATCCTATGGGTTCTCTTTTGAGACTACACGTTTAGACGTACTTGCCACACCAAATCTCTTTAAGTTCCAACGTGTTGTTTAGGAGACACAAGTTAATTTTGTACGATGCGTTATTTCTTCTCGTAAAGTTTTTCCAATAAGTATGTAATTGTCTTTACTCTGCAACACTGTATTTCCTTATAAGGTGGTATTCTTACATATTCTTTCGAGAGAAAACTCTCCTCTGCATTCTCTTTTGGGGCTACATGCTTAGACATACACCCAACACCAAAGCTTTTCAAGTTAAAACGTGTTGTTTAGGAAGAACAAGATAATTTCTCACGATGCGGGATTTCCTTAAAACGTGGTTTTCTGACAAATTTTGACGAAAGAAAATTGTCCTGTGGGTTCTCTTTTGAGGCTACACGTTTAGAAGTACAGGCCACACCAAATCTTTTCGATTTACAACGTGTTGTTTAGGAGATACAAGCTAATTTTGTACGATGCGTTATTTCTTCTCGTAAAGTGTTTCCAATAGGTACGTATTTGCCTTTAGTCTGCAACACTGTATTTCCTTATAACGTGGTATTCTTACATATTCTTTCGAGAGAAAACTCTCCTGTGTGTTCCCCTTTGAGGCTACACACTTAGACATACAGGCAACACCAAAGCTTTTCGCGTTACAACGTGTTGTTTAGGAAAAACCAGATAATTTCCTGCGCTGTGGGATTTCCTTAATAAGTGGTTTTCTGACAAATTTTGACCAAGGAAAATTCTCCTATGGGTTCTCTTTTGAGGCTACACGTTTAGATGTACAGGCCACACCTAATCTTTTTAAGTTACAACGTGTTGTTTAGGAGATACAAGCTAATTTTGTACGATAGGTTATTTCTTCTCGTAAAGATTTTCCAATAAGTAAGAATATGTCTTTACTCTGCAACATTGTATTTCCTTATAACGTGGTATTCTTACATATTCTTTCGAGAGAAAACTCTCCTGTGCCTTCTCTTTTGAGGCTACACGCTTAGACATACACACAACACCAAAGCTTTTCGAGTTACGACATTTTGTTTAGGAAAAACAAGATAATTTCGCACGATGAGGGATTTTCTTATAACGTGGTTTTTGGACAAATTTTGACGAAAGAAAATTCTCCTGTGGGTTCTCTTTTGAGGCTACATGTTTAAACGTACACGCCACACCAAATCCTTTCGAGTTACAACGTGTTGTTTAGGAGATACAAGCTAATTTTTTTATGATGCGTTATTTCTTCTCGTAAAGTTTAAGTGTTTCCAATACGTATGTATTTGCCTTTACTCTGGAACACTGTATTTCCTTATAACGTGGTATTCTTACATATTCTTTCGACAGTAAACTCTCCTGTGCGTTCTCTTTGGAGGCTACACGCTTCGACATACACGCAACACCAAAGCTTTTCGAGTTACAACGTGTTTTTTAGGAAAAACAAGATAATTTCGCATGATGCGGGATTTCCTTAAAACGTGGTTTTCTGACAAATTTTGATGAAAGAAAATTCTCCCGTGGGTTCTCTTTTGAGGGTACACTTTTAGACATACACGCCACACCAAATCATTTCGAGTTATAACGTGTTGTTTAGGAGATACAAGCTAATTTTGTACTAT
The DNA here is from genome assembly GCF_947179515.1 of Apodemus sylvaticus. Lineage (NCBI taxonomy): Eukaryota > Metazoa > Chordata > Mammalia > Rodentia > Muridae > Apodemus > Apodemus sylvaticus. The sequence goes on from NW_026263167.1 coordinate 29,691, forward strand.
GTGTTATTTCTTCTCGTAAAGTTTAAGTGTTTCCAATAAGTATGTATTTGTCTTTACTCTGCAACACTGTATTTCCTTATAACGTGGTATTCCTACATATTCTTTTGGGAGAAAACTCTCCTGTCCATTCTCTTTTGAGGCTACACGCTTAGAAATAGACGCAACACTAAAGCTTTTCGAGTTACAACATGTTGTTTAGGAAAAACAAGATAATTTCGCACTATGCGGTATTTCCTTAAAACGTGATATTCTGACAAATTTTATCGAAGGAAAACTCTCCTGTGGGCTCTCTTTTGAGGCTACACGTTTAGACGTACACGCCACACAAAACCTTTTCCAGTTACAACGTGTTGTTTAGGAGATACAAGCTAATTTTCATGATGCTTTATTTCTTCTCGTAAAGTGTTTCCAATAAGTATGTATTTGTCTATACTCTGCAACACTGTATTTCCTTATAACGTGGTATTCTTACATATTCTTTCGAGAGAAAACTCTCCTGTGCATTCCCCTTTGAGGCTACGCGCTTAGACATACACGCAACACCAAAGCTTTTCGAGTTACAACGTGTTGTTTAGGAAAAACTAGATAATTACGCACGATGCGGGATTTCCTTAATAAGTGGTTTTCTGACAAATTTTGACCAAGGAAAATTCCTATATGGGTTCTCTTTTGAGGCTACACGTTTAGACGTACAGGCCACACCAAATCATTTTAAGTTACAACGTGTTGTTTAGGAGATACAAGCTAATTTTGTACGATGCATTATTTCTTCTCGTAAAGTTTTTCCAATAAGTAAGTATATGTCTTTACTCTGCAACACTGTATTTCCTTATAACGTGGTATTCTTACATATTCTTTCAAGAGAAACTCTCCAGTGCGTTCTCATTTGAGGCTACACGCTTAGACATATACGCAACACCAAAGCTTTTCGAGTTACAACCTGTTGTTTAGGAAGAACAAGATAATTTCCCATGATGCGGGATTTCCTTAAAACGTGGTTTTCTGACAAATTTTGACGTAAGAAAATTCTCCTGTGGGTTCTCTTTTGAGGCTACACGTTCAGACGTACACGCCACACCAAATCTTTTTGAGTTACCACGCGTTTTTTCGGAGATACAAGCTAATTTTGTACCATGCGTTATTTCTTCTCATAATGTGTTTCCAATAAGTACGTATATGTCTTTACTCTGCAGCAATATATTTCCTTTTAACGTGGTATTCTTACATATTCTTTCGAGAGAAAACTCTCCTGTGCATTCTCTTTTGAGGCTGCACGCTTAGACATACACGCAACACCAAAGCATTTCGAATTACAACCTGTTGTTTAGGAAAAACAAGATAATTTCACACGATGCGGGATTTCCTTAAAACGTGGTTTTCTGAAAAATTTTGACGAAAGAAAATTCTCCTGTGGGTTCTCTTTTGAGGCTACATGTTTAGTTGTAAACGCCACACCAAATCTTTTCGAGTTACAACGTTTTGTTTAGGAGATACAAGCTAATTTTGTAAGATACGTTATTACCTCTCGTAAAGGGTTTCCAATACGTATTTGTCTTTACTCTGCAACAATGTATTTCCATATAACGTGGTATTCTTACATATTCTTTCGAGAGAAAACTCTCCTGTGCATTCACTTTTGAGGCTACACGCTTAGACATACACGCAACACCAAAACTTTTCGAGTTACAACGTGTTGTTTAGGAAAAACAAGATAATTTCTCACGATGCGGGATTTCCTTAAAACTTGTTTTTCTGACAAATTTTGACGAAAGAAAATTCTCCTGTGGGTTCTCTTTTGAGGGTACACGTTTAGACGTACAAGCCACACCAAATCCTTTCGAGTTATATCGTGTTGTTTAGGAGATACAAGCTTATTTTGTACTATGTGTTATTTCTACTCGTAAAGTTTAAGTGTTTCCAATAAGTATGTATTTGTCTTTACTCTGCAACACTGTATTTCCTTATAATGTGGTATTCCTACATAATCTTTTGGGAGAAAACTCTCCTGTGCGTTCTCTTTTGAGGCTACACGCTTAGATATACCCGCAACACCAAACCTTTTCGAGTTACAACATGTTGTTTAGGAAAAACAAGATAATTTCGCACGATGCGGGATTTCTTTAAAACATGGTTTTGACAAATTTTGACGAAAGAAAACTCTCCTGTGGGTTCTCTTTTGAGGCTACACGTTTATATGTACACGCCACACCAAGTCTTTTTGAGTTACAACGTGTTGTTTAAGACATACACGCTAATTTTGCAAGATGCTTTATTTCTCTCATAAAGTGCTTCCAATACATACGTATTTGTCTTTACTCTGCCACACTGTATTTCCTTATAACGTGGTATTCTAAATATTCTTTTGAGAGAAAACTCTCCTGTGCGTTCTCTTTTGGGGCTACATGCTTAGACATACACGCAACACCAAAGCTTTTCGAGTTAAAACGTGTTGTTTAGGAAGAACAAGATAATTTCTCACGATGCGGGATTTCCTTAAAACGTGGTTTTCTGACAAATTTTGACGAAAGAAAACTCTCCTGTGGGTTCTCTTTTGAGGCTACACGTTTAGACGTACACGCCACACCAAATCTTTTTGAGTTACAACGTGTAGTTTAGGACAAACAAGCTAATTTTGCAAGATGCATTATTTCTCTCATAAAGTGCTTCCAATACGGACATATTTGTCTTTACTCTGCCACACTGTATATCCTTATAACGTGGTATTCTTACATATTCTTTCGAGAGAAAACTCTCCTGTGTGTTCTCTTTTGGGGCTACACACTTAGACATACACCCAACACCAAAGCTTTTCGAGTTAAAACGTGTTGTTTAGGAAGAACAAGATAATTTCTCACGATGAGGGATTTTCTTAAAACGTGGTATTCTGACGAATTTTGACGAAAGAAAATTGTCCTGTGGGTTCTCTTTTGAGGCTACACGTTTAGACGTACATGCCACACCAAATCTTTTCGAGTTACCACGTGTTGTTTAGGAGATACAAGCTAATTTTATACGATGCTTTATTTCATCTCGTAAAGTTTATGGGTTTCCAATACATACGTATTTGTCTTTACTCTGCAACACTGTATTTCCTTATAACGTGGTATTCTTACAAATTCTATTGAGAAAAAACTCTCCTGTGCGTTCTCTTTTGAGGCTACATGCTTAGACATACACACAACACCAAAGCCTTTCGAGTTACAACGTGTTGTTCAGGAAAAACAAGATAATTTCGCACGATACGGGATTTCCGTAAACCGTGGTTTTCTGAAAAATTTTGACGAAAAAAATTCTCCTGTGGGTTCTCTTTTGAGGCTACACGTTTAGACGTACACGCCACACCACATCTTTTCGAGTTACAACGTGTTGTTTAGGAGATACAAGCTAATTTTGTACGATGCTTTATTTCATCTAGTAAAGTTTATGGGTTTCCAATACATATGTATTTGTCTTTACTTTGCAACATTGTATTTCCTTTTAACGTGGTATTCTTACAAATTCTATCGAGATACAACTCTCCTGTGTGTTCTCTTTTGAGGCTACACGCTTAGACATACACGCAACACCAAAGCTTTTCGAGTTACAACATGTTGTTTAGGAAAAACAAGATAATTTCGCACGATGCGGGATTTCCTTAAAACGTGGTTTTCTGAAAAATTTTGACGAAATAAAATTCTCCTGCGGGTTCTCTTTTGAGGCTACACGTTTAGACGTACAGGCCACACCAAATATTTTTAAGTTACAACGTGTTGTTTAGGAGATACAAGCTAATTTTGTACGATGCGTTATTTCTTCTCGTAAAGTTTTTCCAATACGTAAGTATTTGTCTTTACAACACTGTGTTTCCTAATAACGTGGTATTCTTACATATTCTTTCGAGAAAAAAAAACTCACCTTTGCATTCTCTTTTGAGGCTACACGCTTAGACATACACGCAACAACAAAGCTTTTCGAGTTACCACGTGTTGTTTCGGAAAAACAAGATAATTTCGCACGATGCGGGATTTCCATAAAACGTGGTTTTCTGACAAATTTTGACTAAAGAAAATTCTCCTGTGGGTTCTCTTTTGAGTCTACACGTTTAGATGTACACGCCACACCAAATATTTTTGAGTTACAATGTGTTGTTTAGGAGATATAAGCTAATTTTTTTACGGTGCGTTATTTCTTCTCCTAATGTTTAAGTGTTTCCAATATGTTTGTATTTGCCTTTACTCTGCAACACTGTATTTCCTTATAACGTGTTATTCTTACATATTTTTTCGAGAGAAAACTCTCCTGTGCGTTCTCTTTGGAGGCGACACGCTTAGACATACACGCAACACCAAAGCTTTTCGAGTTACAACGTGTTGTTTAGGAAAAACAAGATAATTTCGCATGATGCGGGATTTCCTTAAAACTTGTTTTTCTGACAAATTTTGACGAAAGAAAATTCTCCTGTGGGTTCTCTTTTGAGGGTACATGTTTAGACGTACAAGCCACACCAAATCCTTTCGAGTTATATCGTGTTGTTTAGGAGATACAAGCTTATTTTGTACTATGTGTTATTTCTACTCGTAAAGTTTAAGTGTTTCCAATAAGTATGTATTTGTCTTTACTCTGCAACACTGTATTTCCTTATAATGTGGTATTCCTACATAATCTTTTGGGAGAAAACTCTCCTGTGCGTTCTCTTTTGAGGCTACACGCTTAGATATACCCGCAACACCAAACCTTTTCGAGTTACATGTTGTTTAGGAAAAACAAGATAATTTCGCACAATGCGGGATTTCTTTAAAACGTGGGTTTTGACAAATTTTGATGAGAGAAAACCCTCCTGTTGGTTCTCTTTTGAGGCTACACGTTTAGACGTACACGCCACACCAAATCTTTTCGAGTTACAGCGTGCTGTTTAGGAGATACAAACTAATTTTGTATGATGCCTTATTTCTTCTCGTAAAGTTTAAGTGTTTCCAATAAGTACGTATTTGTCTTTACTCTGCAACACTGTATTTCCTTATGACGTGGTATTCTTACATATTCTTTCGAGAGAAAACTCTCCTGTGCATTCTCTTTTGAGGCTACACGCTTAGACATACACGCAACACCAAACCTTTTCGAGTTACAATGTGTTGTTTAGGAAAAACAAGATAATTTCGCACGATGCGGGATTTCCTTAAAACGTGGTTTTCTGACAAATTTTGATGAAAGAAAATACTCCTGTGGGTTCTCTTTTGAGGCTACACGTTTAGACGTACACGCCACACCAAATCCTTTCGAGTTAAAACGTGTTGGTTAGGACATACAAGCTAATTTTTTAAGATGCGTTATTTCTTCTCGTAAAGTTGAAATGTGTCCAATACGTACGTAATTGCCTTTACTCTGCAACACTGTATTTCCTTATAACGTGGCAATCTTGCATATTCATTCGAGAGAAAAACTCTCCTGTGCGTCCTCTTTAGAGGCTACATGCTTAGACATACACGCAACACCAAAGCATTTCGAATTACAACCTGTTGTTTAGGAAAAACAAGATAATTTCACACGATGTGGGATTTCCTTAAAACGTGGTTTTCTGAAAAATTTGGACGAAAGAAAATTCTCCTGTGGGTTCTCTTTTGAGGCTACATGTTTAGTTGTAAATGCCATACCAAATCTTTTCGAGTTACAACGTTTTGTTTAGGAGATACAAGCTAATTTTGTACGATGCGTTATTACCTCTCGTAAAGTGTTTCCAATACTTACGTATTTGTCTTTACTCTGCAACAATGTATTTCCATATAACGTGGTATTCTTACATATTCTTTCGAGAGAAAACTCTCCTGTGCATTCTCTTTTGAGGCTACACGCTTAGACATACACGCAACACCAAAGCTTTTCGAGTTACAACGTGTTGTTTAGGAAAAACAAGATAATTTCGCACGATGCGGGATTTCCTTAAAACGTGGTTTTCTGACAAATTTTGACGAAAGAAAATTCTCCTGTGGGTTCTCTTTTGAGGGTACACATTTAGACGTACAAGCCACACCAAATCCTTTCGAGTTATATCGTGTTGTTTAGGAGATACAAGCTTATTTTGTACTATGTGTTATTTCTACTCGTAAAGTTTAAGTGTTTCCAATAAGTATGTATTTGTCTTTACTCTGCAACACTGTATTTCCTTATAATGTGGTATTCCTACATAATCTTTTGGGAGAAAACTCTCCTGTGCGTTCTCTTTTGAGGCTACACGCTTAGATATACCCGCAACATCAAACCTTTTCGAGTTACAACATGTTGTGTAGGAAAAACAAGATAATTTCGCACGATGCGGGATTTCTTTAAAACGTGGGTTTTGACAAATTTTGACGAAAGAAAACTCTCCTGTGGGTTCTCTTTTGAGGCTACACTTTAAGCGTACACGCCACACCAAATCTTTTCGAGTTACAACGTGTTATTTAGGAGATACAAACTAATTTTGTACGATGCCTTATTTCTTCTCGTAAAGTTTAAGTGTTTCCAATAAGTACGTATTTGTCTTTACTCTGCAACACTGTATTTCCTTATAACGTGGTATTCTTACATATTCTTTCGAGAGAAAACTCTCCTGTGCATTCTCTTTTGAGGCTACACGCGTAGACATACACGCAACACCAAAGCTTTTCGAGTTACAATGTGTTGTTTAGGAAAAACAAGATAATTTCGCACGATGCGGGATTTCCTTAAAACGTGGTTTTCTGGCAAATTTTGACGAAAGAAAATACTCTTGTGGGTTCTCTTTTGAGGCTACACGTTTAGACGTACACGCCACACCAAATACTTTCGAGTTAAAACGTGTTGGTTAGGAGATACAAGCTAATTTTTTAAGATGCGTTATTTCTTCTCGTAAAGTTTAAATGTGTCCAATATGTAAGTAATTGCCTTTACTCTGCAACACTGTATTTCCTTATAACGTGGTAATCTTGCATATTCTTTCGAGAGAAAAACTCTCCTGTGCGTTCTCTTTAGAGGCTACATGCTTAGACATACACGCAACACCAAAGCATTTCGAATTACAACCTGTTGTTTAGGAAAAACAAGATAATTTCACACGATGCGGGATTTCCTTAAAACGTGGTTTTCTGAAAAATTTTGACGAAAGAAAATTCTCCTGTGGGTTCTCTTTTGAGGCTACATGTTTAGTTGTAAACGCCACACCAAATCTTTTCGAGTTACAACGTTTTGTTTAGGAGATACAAGCTAATTTTGTACGATGCGTTATTACCTCTCGTAAAGTGTTTCCAATAAGTACTTATTTGTCTTTACTCTGCAACAATGTATTTCCATATAACGTGGTATTCTTACATATTCTTTCGAGAGAAAACTCTCCTGTGCATTCTCTTTTGAGGCTACACGCTTAGACATACACGCAACACCAAAGCTTTTCGAGTTACAACGTGTTGTTTAGGAAAAACAAGATAATTTCGCACGATGCAGGATTTCCTTAAAACGTGGTTTTCTGACAAATATTGATGAAAGAAAATTGTCCTGTGGTTCTCCTTTGAGGCTACACGTTAGACGTACACACCACACCAAATCTTTTCGAGTTATAACGTTTTGTTTAGGAAATACAAACTAATTTTGTATGATTCCTTATTTCTTCTCGTAAAGTTTAAGTGTTTCCAATAAGTATGTATTTGTCTTTACTCTGCAACACTGTATTTACTTATAACGTGGTATTCTTACATATTCTTTCGTGAGAAAACTCTCCTGTGCGTTCTCTTTAGAGGCTACACGATTAAAGATACACGCAACACCAAAGCTTTTCGAATTACAATTTGTGGTTTTTGAAAAACAAGATAATTTCGCACGATGCGGGATTTCCTTAAAACGTGGTTTTCTGACAAATTTTGACGAAATAAAATTCTCCTGTGGGTTCTCTTTTGAGGGTACATGTTTAGCCGTATAAGCCACACCAAATCCTTTCGAGTTATATCGTGTTGTTTAGGACATACAAGCTTATTTTGTACTATGTGTTATTTCTACTCATAAAGTTTAAGTGTTTCCAATAATTATGTATTTTTCTTTACTCTGCAACACTGTATTTCCTTATAATGTGGTATTACTATATAATCTTTTGGGAGAAAACTCTCCTGTGCGTTCTCCTTTGAGGCTACACGCTTAGATATTCCCACAACACCAAACCTTTTCGTGTTACAACATGATGTTTAGGAAAAACAAGATAATTTCGCACGATGCGGGATTTCTTTAAAACGTGGGTTTTGACAAATTTTGACGAAAGAAAACTCTCCTGTGGGTTCTCTTTTGAGGCTACACGTTTAGACGTACACGCCACACCAAATCTTTTCGAGTTACAGCGTGTTGTTTAGGAGATACAAACTAATTTTGTATGATGCCTTATTTCTTCTTGTAAAGTTTAAGTGTTTCCAATAAGTACATATTTGTCTTTACTCTGCAACACTGTATTTCCATATAACGTGGTATTCTTACATATTCTTTCGAGAGAAAACTCTCCTGTGCATTCTCTTTTGAGGCTACACGCGTAGACATACACGCAACACCAAAACTTTTCGAGTTACAATGTGTTGTTTAGGAAAAACAAGATAATTTCGCACGATGCGGGATTTCCTTAAAACGTGGTTTTCTGACAAATTTTGACGAAAGAAAATACTCCTGTGGGTTCTCTTTTGCGGCTACACGTTGAGACGTACACGCCACACCAAATCCTTTCGAGTTAAAACGTGTTGGTTAGGAGATACAAGCTAATTTTTTAAGATGCGTTATTTCTTCTCGTAAAGTTTACATGTGTCCAATATGTAAGTAATTGCCTTTACTCTGCAACACTGTATTTCCTTATAACGTGGTAATCTTGCATATTCTTTCGAGAGAAAAACTCTCCTGTGCGTTCTCTTTAGAGGCTACATGCTTAGACATACACTCAACACCAAAGCATTTCGAATGACAACCTGTTGTTTAGGAAAAACAAGATAATTTCACACGATGCGGGATTTCCTTAAAACGTGGTTTTCTGAAAAATTTTGACGAAAGAAAATACTCCTGTGGGTTCTCTTTTGAGGCTACATGTTTAGTTGTAAACGCCACACCAAATCTTTTCGAGTTACAACGTTTTGTTTAGGAGATACAAGCTAATTTTGTACGATGCGTTATTACCTCTCGTAAAGTGTTTCCAATACGTACTTATTTGTCTTTACTCTGCAACAATGTATTTCCACATAACGTGGTATTCTTACATATTCTTTCGAGAGAAAACTCTCCTGTGCATTCTCTTTTGAGGCTACACGCTTAGACATACACGCAACACCAAAGCTTTTCGAGTTACAACGTGTTGTTTAGGAAAAACAAGATAATTTCGCACGATGCAGGATTTCCTTAAAACGTGGTTTTCTGACAAATATTGACGAAACAAAATTGTCCTGTGGTTCTCCTTTGAGGCTACACGTTAGACGTACACACCACACCAAATCTTTTCGAGTTATAACGTGTTGTTTAGGAGATACAAACTAATATTGTATGATGCCTTATTTCTTCTCGTAAAGTTTAATTGTTTCCAATAAGTATATATTTGTCTTTACTCTGCAACACTGTATTTACTTATAACGTGGTATTCTTACATATTGTTTCGAGAGAAAACTCTCCTGTGCGTTCTCTTTTGAGGCTACACGATTAAACATACACGCAACACCAAAGCTTTTCGAATTACAATTTGTTGTTTAGGAAAAACAAGATAATTTTGCACGATGCGGGATTTCCTTAAAACGTGGTTTTCTGACAAATTTTGACGAATGAAAATACTCCTGTGGGTTCTCTTTTGAGGCTACACGTTTAGATGTACACACCACACCAAATCTTTTCGAGTTACAACGTGTTGGTTAGGAGATACAAGCTAATTTTGTAGGATGCGTTATTTCTTCTCATAAAGTTTAAATTTTTCCAATACATACGTATTTGCCTTTACTCTGCAACACTGTATTTCCTTATAACGTGGTATTTTTGCATATTCTTTCGAGAGAAAACTCTCCTCTGCGTTCTCTTTCGAGGCTACATGCTTAGACATACACGCAACACCAAAGCTTTTCGAATTACAACCTGTTGTTTAGGAAAAACAAGATAATTTCGCACGATGCGGATTTCCTTAAAACGTGGTTTTCTGAAAAATTTTGACGAAAGAAAATTCTCCTGTGGGTTCTCTTTTGAGGCTACATGTTTAGTTGTAAACGCCACACCAAATCTTTTCGAGTTACAACGTGTTGTTTAGGAGACACAAGCTAATTTTGTACGATGCATTATTACTTCTTGTAAAGTGTTTCCAATACTTATGTGTTTGTCTTTACTCTGCAACACTGTATTTCCTTATAACGTGGTATTCTTACATATTCTTTCGAGAGAAAACTCTCCTGTGCGTTCTCTTTTGAGGCTACACGCTTAGACATACATGCAACACCAAAGCTTTTCGAATTACAACGTGTTGTTTAGGAAGAACAAGATAATTTCTCACGATGCGGGATTTCCTTAAAACGTGGTTTTCTGACAAATTTTGACGAAAAAAAATTGTCCTGTGGTTCTCTTTTGAGGCTACACGTTTAGATGTACACGCCACACCAAATCTTTTCGAGTTACAACGTGTTGTTTAGGAGATACAAGCTAATTTTGTATGATGCTTTATTTCATCTCGCTAATTTTAAGGGTTTCCAATACTTAAGTATTTTTCTTTATTCTGCAACATTGTACTTCCTTATAACGTGGTATTCTTACATATTCTTTCGAGAGAAAACTCTTCTGTGTGTTCTCTTTTGAGGCTACATGCTTAGACATACACGCAACACCAAAGCTTTTCGAGTTACAATGCGTTGTTTAGGAAAAACAAGATAATTTCGCACGATGCGGGATTTCCTTAATACGTGGTTTTCTGACAAATTTTTACCAAAGAAAATTCTCCTGTGGGTTTTCTTTTGAGGCTACACATTTAGACGTACAGGCCACACCAAATGTTTTCGAGTTACAACGTGTTGTTTAGGAGATACAAACTAATTTTTTACAATGCGTTATTTCTTCTCATGAAGTGTTTCCAATAAGTACGTATTTGTCTTTACTCTGCAACACTGTATTTCCTTATAACGTGGTATTCTTACATATTCTTTCGAGAGAAACCTCTCCTGTGCATTCTCTTTTGAGGCTACACGCTTAGACATACACGCAACACCAAAGCTTTTCGAATTACAACGTGTTGTTTAGGAAAAACAAGATACTCTCTCACGATAATTTTGCACGATGCAGGATTTCCTTAAAACGTGGTTTTCTGAAAATTTTGATGAAAGAAAATTCTCCTATGGGTTCTCTTTTGAGCCTACACGTTTAGACGTACACTCCACACCAAGTCATTTCAAGTTACAACGTATTGTTTAGGAGATACGAGCTAATTTTGTACGATGCTTTATTTCATCTCTTAAAGTTTAAGGGTTTCCAATACGTACGTATTTGTCTTTACTCTGCAACACTGTATTTCCTTATAACGTGGTATTCTTACATATTCTTTCGAGAGAAAACTCTCCTGTGTGTTCTCTTTTGAGGCTATACACTGAGACATACACGCAACACAACAGCTTTTCGAGTTACAACGTGTTGTTTAGGAAATACAAGATAATTTCGCACGATGCAGGATTTCCTTAATACGTGGTTTTCTGACAAATTTGACCAAAGAAAATTCTCCTGTGGGTTCTCTTTTGAGGCTACACGTTTAGACGTACACGCCACATCAAATCTTTTCGAGTTACAACGTGTTGTTTAGGAGATACAAGCTAATTTTGTACAATGCGTTATTTCTTCTCGTAAAGTGTTTCCAATACGTACGTATTTGTCTTTACTCTGCAACACTGTATTTCCTTATAACGTGGTATTCTTACAAATTCTATCGAGAAAATACTCTCCTTTGCGTTCTCTTTTGAGGCTACGCGCTTAGACATACACGCAACACCAAAACTTTTCGAGTTACAACTTGTTGTTTAGGAAAAAGAAGATAATTTTGCACGATGAGGGATTTCCTTAAAACGTGGTTTTCTCACATATTTTGACGATACAAAATTCTCCTGTCGGTTCTCTTTTGAGGCTACACGTTTAGACGTACATGCCACACCAAATCCTTTCGAGTTACAACCTGTTGTTTAGGAGATACAAGCTAATTTAGTATGATGCGTTATTTCTTCTTGTAAAGTGTTTCCAATACATACGTTTTTGTCTTTACTCTGCAACACTGTATTTTCTTATAACGTGGTATTCTTACATATTCTTTCGAGAGAAAACTCTCCTGTGCGTTCTCCTTTGAGTCTACACGCTTAGCCATACACGCAACACAGAAGATTTTTGAGTTACAACGTGTTGTTTAGGAAAAACTAGATAATTTCTCACGATGCGAGATTTCGTTAAAACGTGGTTTCTGACAAATTTTGATGTAAGAAAATTCTACTGTCGGTTCTCTTTTGAGGCTACATGTTTAGACGTACATGTCACACGAAATCTTTTCGAGTTACAACGTGTTGTTTAGGAGATACAAGCCAATTTTGTAAAATGCTTTATTTCTGCTCTTAAAGTGTTTCCAATATGTACGTATTTGTCTTCTCTCTGCAACACTGTATTTCCTTATAACGTGGTATTCTTACATATTCTTTCGAGAGAAAAAACTCTCCTGTGCATTCCCTTTTGAGGCTACACACTTAGACATACACGCAACACCAAAGATTTTCGAGTTACAACTTGTTGTTTAGGAAAACAAGATAATTTTGTAGGATGTGGGATTTCGTTAAAACGTGGTTTTCTGACAAATTTTGAAGAAAGAAAATTCTCCAGTGGTTTCTCTTTTGAGGCTTCACTTTTAGACGTACATGCCAAACCAAATGTTTTCGAGTTTCCACTTGTTGTTTAGGAGATACAAGCTAATATTGTATGATGCGTAATTTCTTCTCGTAAAGTGTTTCCAATATGTACTTTTTGTCTTTACTTTGCAACACTGTATTTCCTTATAACGTTGTATTCTTACATGTTCTTTCGAGAGAAAACTCTCCTGTTCATTCTCTTTTGAAGCTACACGCTTAGACATACACGCAACACCAAAGCTTTTCGAGTTACAACGTGTTGTTTAGGAAAAACAAGATAATTACGGAGGATGCGGGATTTCCTTAAAACGTGGTTTTCTGACAAATTTTGATGAAAGAAAATTCCCCTTTGTGTTCTCTTTTGAGGCTACATGTTTAGACGTACACGCCAAACCAAAACTTTTCGAGTTACCACGTGTTGTTTAGGAGATACAAGCTAATTTTGTTCGATGCTTTATTTCTTCTCGTAAAGTGTTCCCAATATATACTTATTTGTTTTTACTCTGCAAAATTGTACTTCCTAATAAAGTGGTATTCTTACATATTCTTTCGAGAGAAAACCCTCCTGTGCCTTCTCTTTTGAGGCTCCATGCTTACACATACACGCAACACGAAAGCTTTTCGAGTTACAACATGTTGTTTAGGAAAAAGAAGATGATATCGCACGATGCGGGATTTCATTAAAACGTAGTTTTCTGAAAAATTTTGACGAAAGAAAATTCTCCTGTGGGTTCTCTTTTGAGGCTACACGTTTAGACGTACACGCCACACCAAATCTTTTCGAGTTACAACCTGTTGTTTAGGAGATACAAGCTAATTTTGTAAGATGCGTTAATTCTTCTCGTAAGGTGTTTCCAATACGTAAGTATTTGTCTTTACTCTTCAACACTGTATTTCCTTATAACGTGGTATTCTTACATATTCTTTCGAGAGAAAACTATCCTGTGCGTTCCCTTTTGAGGCTACACACTTAGACATACAGCCAACACCAAAGCTTTTCGAGTTACAACGTGTTGTTTATGAATAAAAAGATAATTTCGCACGATGTGGGATTTCCTTAAAACGTGGTTTTCTGACAAATTTTGACAAAAGAATATTCTCCTGTGGGTTCTCTTTTGACGCTAAACGTATAGACGTGCACGCCACACCAAATCCTTTCGAGTTACCACGTGTTGTTTAGGAGATACAAGCTAATTTTGTATGATGTGTTATTTCTTCTCGTAAAGTGTTGCCAAAACGTACGTATTTGTCTTTCTCTGCAACACTGTATTTCCTTATTACGTGGTATTCTTACATATTCTTTCGAGGAAAAACTCTCCTGTGCATTCTCTTTTGAGGCTACCCGCTTAGACATACACGCAACACCAAGGCTTTTCGAGTTACAACGTGTTGTTTAGGAAAAACAAGATTATTTCGCACGATGCGAGATTTCCATAAAACGTGGTTTTCTGAAAAATTTTGACGAAAAAAGTTTTCCTGTGGGTTCTCTTTTGAGGCTACACGTGTAGAGGTACGAGCCACACCAAATCTTTTCGAGTTACAACGTGTTGTTTAGGAGATACAAGCTAATTTTGTACGATGCGTTATTTCTTCTCTTAAAGTGTTTCCAATACGTACTTAGTTGTCTTTACTCTGCCACACCGTATTTCCTTATAACGTGGTATTCCTACATATTCTTTCGAGAGAAAACTTTTCTGTGCGTTCTCTTTTGAGGCTACATTCTTAGAAATACACGCAACCCCAAAGCTTTTCGATTTACAACGTGTTGTTTGGAAAAACAAGATAATTTCGCACGATGCGAGATTTTCTTAAAACGTGGTTTCTGACAAATTTTGATGAAAGAAAATTCTCCTGTGGGTTCTCTTTTGAGGCTACACGTTTAGACGTACACGTCACACCAAATCTTTTCGAGTTATAACGTGTTGTTTAGGAGATACAAGCTAATTTTGTATGATGCGTTACTTCTTCTACTAAAGTGTTTCCAATACATATGTATTTTTGTTGACTCTACAACACTGTATTTCCTTATAACGTGGTATTCTTACCTATTCTTTTGAAAGAAAACTCTCCTGTGCCTTCTCTATTGAGGCTCCACGCTTAGACATACACGCAACACTAAAGCTTTTCGAGTTACAACATGTTGTTTAGGAAAAAGAAGATGATTTCGCACGATGCGGGATTTCCTTAATACGTGGTTTTCTGAAAAATTTTAACGAAAGAAAATTCTCCTGTGGGTCCTCTTTTGAGGCTACACGTTTAGACGTACACGCCACATCAAATCTTTTCGAGTTACAATGTGTTGTTTAGGAGATACAAGCTAATTTTGTACGATGCGTTAATTCTTCTCATTAAGTGATTCCAATACGTACGTATTTGTCTTTACACTGCAATACTGTATTTCATTATAATGTGGTATTCTTAGGTATTCTTACTAGAGAAAACTATCCTGGGCATTCCCTTTTGAGGCTACACACTTAGACATACAGGCAACACCAAAGCATTTCGAGTTACAAAGTGTTGTTTATGAAAAAGAAGATAATATTGCACCTTGTGGGATTTCCTTAAATCGTGGTTTTCTGACAAATTTTGACGAAAGAAAATTCTCCTGTGGGTTCTCTTTTGAGGCTACACGTTTAGACGTACACACCACACCAAATCCTTTCGAGATACCACGTGTTGTTTAGGAGATACAAGATAATTTTGTAAGATGCATTATTTCTTCTCGTAAAGTGTTTCCAATGCATACGTATTTGTCTTTACACTGCAAAACTGTATTTTCTTATAACGTTGTATTCTTACATGTTCTTTCGAGAGAAAACTCTCCTGTGCGTTCTCTTTAGAGGCTACACGATTAGACATATACGCAACACCAAAGCTTTTCGAGTTACAACGTGTTGTTTAGGAAAAACAAGATAATATTGCACGATGCGGGATTTCCTTAAAACGTGGTTTTCTGACAAATTTTGACGAAAGAAAGTTCTCCTGTGGGTTCTCTTTTGAGGCTACACGTGTAGACGTACGAGCCTCACCAAATCTTTTCGAGATCCAACGTGTTGTTTAGGAGATACAAGCTAATTTTGTACGACACGTTATTTCTTCTCTTAAAGTGTTTCCAATACGTACGTATTTGTCATTACTCTGCAACACTGTATTTCCTTATAACGTAGTATTCTTACATATTCTTTCGAGAGAAAACTCTCCTGGGTGTTCTCTTTTGAGGCTTCATGCTTAGACATACACGCAACAGCAAAGGTTTCCGAGTTACAATGTGTTGTTTAGGAAAAATAAGATAATTTCGCACGATGCGAGATTTCCTTAAAACGTGGTTTCTGACAAATTTTGATGAAAGAAAATTCTCCTGTCGGTTCTCTTTTGAGGCTACACGTTTAGACATACACCTCACACCAAATCTTTTCGAGTTACAACGTGTTGTTTAGGAGATACAAGCTAATTTTGTACGATGCTTTATTTCATCCCGTAAAATATTTCCAATTTGTACTTATTTGCCTTTACTCTGCAAAATTTTATTTCCTTATAATGTGGTATTCTTACATATTCTTTCGAGAGAAAACTCTTCTGTGCCTTCTCTTTTCAGGCTCCACACTTAGACATACACGCAACACCAAAGCTTTTCGAGTTACAACATGTTGTTTAGGAAAAAGATGATTTCGCACAATTCGGGATTTCCTTAAAACGTGGTTTTCTGAAAAATTTTGAGGAAAGAAAATTTTCCTGTGGGTTCTCTTTTGAGGCTACACGTTTAGACGTACACGCTACAGCAAATCTTTTCGAGTAACAATGTGTTGTTTAGGAGATTCAAGCTAATATTGTACTATGCGTTAATTCTTCTCGTAAAGTTTTTCCAATATGTAAGTATTTGTCTTTACTCTGCAACACTGTATTTCCTTATAACGTGGTATTCTTACATATTCGTTCGAGAGAAAACTATCCTGTGCGTTCCCTTTTGAGGCTACACACTTAGATATACAGGCAACACCAAAGCTTTTCGAGGTACAACGTGTTGTTTATGAAAAACAAGATAATTTCGCACGATGCGGGATTTCCTTAAAACATGGTTTTCTGACAAATTTTGAAGAAAGAAAATTCTCCTGTGGGTTCTCTTTTGAGGCTGCACGTGTAGACGTACGAGCCTCACCAAAATTTTTCGAGTTCCAACGTGTTGTTTAGGAGATACAAGCTAATTTTGTACGACACGTTATTTCTTCTCTTAAAGTGTTTCCAATACGTACGTATTTGTTTTTACTCTGCAACACTGTATTTCCTTATAACGTAGTATTCTTACATATTCTTTCGAGAGAAAACTCTCCTGGGTGTTCTCTTTTGAGGCTACATGCTTAGACATACACGCAACAGCAAAGGTTTTCGAGTTACAATGTGTTGTTTAGGAAAAATAGATAATTTCGCACGATGCGAGATTTCCTTAAAACGTGGTTTCTGACAAATTTTGATGAAAGCAAATTCTCCTGTGGGTTCTCTTTTGAGGCTACACGTTTAGACGTACACCTCACACCAAATCTTTTCGAGTTACAACCTGTTGTTTAGGAGATACAAGCTAACTTTGTACGATGCGTTATTTCTTCCCGTAAAATATTTCCAATTTGTACTTATTTGTCTTTACTCTGCAAAATTGTATTTCCTTATAATGTGGTATTCTTACATATTTTTTCGAGAGAAAACTCTTCTGTGCCTTCTCTTTTCAGGCTCCACACTTAGACATACACGCAACACCAAAGCTTTTGGAGTTACAACATGTTGTTTAGGAAAAAATGATTTCGCACAATGCGGGATTTCCTTAAAACCTGATTTTCTGAAAAATTTTGACGAAAGAAAATTCTCCTGTGGGTTCTCTTTTGAGGCTACACGTTTAGACGTACACACTACAGCAAATCTTTTCGAGTAACAATGTGTTGTTTAGGAGATTCAAGCTAATTTTGTACTATGCGTTAATTCTTCTCGTAAAGTTTTTCCAATATGTAAGCATTTGTCTTTACTCTGCAACACTGTATTTCCTTATAACCTGGTATTCTTACATATTCGTTCGAGAGAAAACTATCCTGTGCGTTCCCTTTTGAGGCTACACACTTAGATATACAGGCAACACCAAAGCTTTTCGAGGTACAACGTGTTGTTTATGAAAAACAAGATAATTTCGCACGATGCGGGATTTCCTTAAAACATGGTTTTCTGACAAATTTTGAAGAAAGAAAATTCTCCTGTGGGTTCTCTTTTGAGGCTGCACGTGTAGACGTACGAGCCTCACCAAATCTTTTCGAGTTCCAACGTGTTGTTTAGGAGATACAAGCTAATTTTGTACGACACGTTATTTCTTCTCTTAAAGTGTTTCCAATACGTACGTATTTGTTTTTACTCTGCAACACTGTATTTCCTTATAACGTAGTATTCTTACATATTCTTTCGAGAGAAAACTCTCCTGGGTGTTCTCTTTTGAGGCTACATGCTTAGACATACACGCAACAGCAAAGGTTTTCGAGTTACAATGTGTTGTTTAGGAAAAATAAGATAATTTCGCACGATGCGAGATTTCCTTAAAACGTGGTTTCTGACAAATTTTGATGAAAGAAAATTCTCCTGTGGGTTCTCTTTTGAGGCTACACGTTTAGACGTACACCTCACACCAAATCTTTTCGAGTTACAACCTGTTGTTTAGGAGATAGAAGCTAACTTTGTACGATGCGTTATTTCTTCCCGTAAAATATTTCCAATTTGTACTTATTTGTCTTTACTCTGCAAAATTGTATTTCCTTATAATGTGGTATTCTTACATATTTTTTCGAGAGAAAACTCTTCTGTGCCTTCTCTTTTCAGGCTCCACACTTAGACATACACGCAACACCAAAGCTTTTCGAGTTACAACATATTGTTTAGGAAAAAGATGATTTCGCTCATTGCGGGATTTCCTTAAAACGTGGTTTTCTGAAAAATTTTGACGAAAGAAAATTCTCCTGTGGGTTCTCTTTTGAGGCTACACGTTTAGACGTACACACTACAGCAAATCTTTTCGAGTAACAATGTGTTGTTTAGGAGATTCAAGCTAATTTTGTACTATGCGTTAATACTTCTCGTAAAGTTTTTCCAATATGTAAGTATTTGTCTTTACTCTGCAACACTGTATTTCCTTATAACGTGGTATTCTTACATATTCTTTCGAGAGAAAACTATCCTGTGCGTTCCCTTTTGAGGCTACACACTTAGATATACAGGCAACACCAAAGCTTTTCGAGGTACAACGTGTTGCTTATGAAAAACAAGATAATTTCGCACGATGCGGGATTTCCTTAAAACATGGTTTTCTGACAAATTTTGAAGAAAGAAAATTCTCCTGTGGGTTCTCTTTTGAGGTTGCACGTGTAGACGTACGAGCCTCACCAAATCTTTTCGAGTTCCAACGTGTTGTTTAGGAGATACAAGCTAATTTTGTACGACACGTTATTTCTTCTCTTAAAGTGTTTCCAATACGTACGTATTTGTCTTTACTCTGCAACACTGTATTTCCTTATAACGTAGTATTCTTACATATTCTTTCGAGAGAAAACTCTCCTGGGTGTTCTCTTTTGAGGCTACATGCTTAGAAATACACGCAACAGCAAAGGTTTTCGAGTTACAATGTGTTGTTTAGGAAAAATAAGATAATTTCGCACGATGCGAGATTTCCTTAAAATGTGGTTTCTGACAAATTTTGATGAAAGAAAATTCTCCAGTGGGTTCTCTTTTGAGGCTACACGTTCAGACGTACACCTCACACCAAATCTTTTCGAGTTACAACGTGTTGTTTAGGAGATACAAGCTAATTTTGTACGATGCGTTATTTCTTCCCGTAACATATTTCCAATTTGTACTTATTTGTCTTTACTCTGCAAAATTGTATTTCCGTATAATGTGGTATTCTTACATATTCTTTCGAGAGAAAACTCTTCTGTGCCTTCTCTTTTCAGGCTCCACACTTAGACATACACGCAACACCAAAGTTTTTCGAGTTACAACGTGTTGTTTAGGAAAAAGATGATTTCGCACAATGCGGGATTTCCTTAAAACGTGGTTTTCTGAAAAATTTTGATGAAAGAAAATTCTCCTGTGGGTTCTCTTTTGAGGCTACACGTTTAGACGTACACGCTACAGCAAATCTTTTCGAGTAACAATGTGTTGTTTAGGAGATTCAAGCTAATTTTGTACTATGCGTTAATTCTTCTCGTAAAGTTTTTCCAATATGTAAGTATTTGTCTTTACTCTGCAACACTGTATTTCCTTATAACGTGTTATTCTTACATATTCTTTCGAGAGAAAACTATCCTGTGCGTTCCCTTTTGTGGCTACACACTTAGATATACAGGCAACACCAAAGCTTTTCGAGGTACAACGTGTTGTTTATGAAAAACAAGATAATTTCGCACGATGCGGGATTTCCTTAAAACGTGGTTTTCTGACAAATTTTGAAGAAAGAAAATTCTCCTGTGGGTTCTCTTTTGAGGCTGCACGTGTAGACGTACGAGCCTCATCAAATCTTTTCGAGTTCCAACGTGTTGTTTAGGAGATACAAGCTAATTTTGTACGACACGTTATTTCTTCTCTTAAAGTGTTTCCAATACATACTTTTTGTCTTTACTCTGCAACACTGTATTTCCTTATAACGTAGTATTCTTACATATTCTTTCGAGAGAAAACTCTCCTGGGTGTTCTCTTTTGAGGCTACATGCTTAGACATACACGCAACAGCAAAGGTTTTCGAGTTACAATGTGTTGTTTAGGAAAAATAAGATAATTTCGCACGATGCGAGATTTCCTTAAAACGTAGTTTCTGACAAATTTTGATGAAAGAAAATTCTCCTGTGGGTTCTCTTTTGAGGCTACACGTTTAGACATACACCTCACACCAAATCTTTTCGAGTTACAACGTGTTGTTTAGGAGATACAAGCTAATTTTGTACGATGCGTTATTTCTTCCCGTAAAATATTTCCAATTTGTACTTATTAGTCTTTACTCTACAAAATTGTATTTCCTTATAATGTGGTATTCTTACATATTCTTTCGAGAGAAAACTCTTCTGTGCCTTCTCTTTTCAGGCTCCACACTTAGACATACACGCAACACCAAAGCTTTTCGAGTTACAACATGTTGTTTAGGAAAAAGATGATTTCGCACAATGCGGGATTTCCTTAAAACGTGGTTTTCTGAAAAATTTTGACGAAAGAAAATTCTCCTGTGGGTTCTCTTTTGAGGCTACACGTTTAGACGTACACACTACAGCAAATCTTTTCGAGTAACAATGTGTTGTTTAGGAGATTCAAGCTAATTTTGTACTATGCGTTAATTCTTCTCGTAAAGTTTTTCCAATATGTAAGTATTTGTCTTTACTCTGCAACACTGTATTTCCTTATAACGTGGTATTCTTACATATTCTTTCGAGAGAAAACTATCCTGTGCGTTCCCTTTTGAGGCTACACACTTAGATATACAGGCAACACCAAAGCTTTTCGAGGTACAACGTGTTGTTTATGAAAAACAAGATAATTTCGCACGATGCGGGATTTCCTTAAAACATGGTTTTCTGACAAATTTTGAAGAAAGAAAATTCTCCTGTGGGTTCTCTTTTGAGGCTACACGTTTAGACGTACACACCACACCAAATCCTTTCGAATTACCACGTGTTGTTTAGGAGGTACAAGCAAATTTTGTACGATGCAATATTTCTTCTCGTAAAGTTTTTCCTATATGTACGTATTTGTCTTTACTCTGCAACACTGTATTTCCTTATAACGTTGTATTCTTACATGTTATTTCGAGAGAAAACTCTCCTGTGCGTTCTCTTTAGAGGCTCCATGCTTACACATACATGCAACACCAAAGCTTTTCGAGTTATAACGTTTTGTTTAGCAAAAAGAAGATGATTTCGCACGATACGGGATTTCCTTAAAACGTGGTTTTCTGACAAATTTTGAAGAAAGAAAATTCTCCTGTGGGTTCTCTTTTGAGGCTACATGTTTAAATGAACACGCCACACCAAATCTTTTCGAGTTACAATGTGTTGTTTTGGAGATACAAGCTAATTTTGTACGATGCGTTAATTCTTCTCCTAAAGTGTTTCCAATATGTACTTATTTGTCTTTACTCTGCAAAATTGTATTTCCTTATAACGTGGTATTCTTACATATTCTTTCGAGAGAAAACTCTCCTGTGCCTTCTCTTTTGAGGCTCCACGCTTACACATACACGCAACACCAATGCTTTTCTAGTTACAACATGTTGTTTAGGAAAAAGAAGGTGATTTCGCACGATGCGGAATTTCCTTAAAACGTGGTTTTCTGAAAAATTTTGAAGAAAGAAAATTCTCCTGTGGGTTCTCTTTTGAGGCTACACGTTTAGACGTACACACCACACCAAAAGTTTCGAGTTACAACTTGTTGTTTAGGAGATACAACCTAATTTTGTACTATGCATTAATTCTTCTCGTAAAGTGTTTCCAATATGTACGTGTTTCTCTTTACTCTGCAACACTGTATTTTCTTATAACGTGGTATTCTTACATATTCTTTGAGAGAAAACTCTCCTGTGTGTTCTCTTTTGAGGCTACATGCTTAGACAAACACGCAACACCAGAGCTTTTCGAGTTAAAACGTGTTGTTTAGGAAAAAATAGATAATTTCGCTCGATGCGAGATTTCCATAAAACGTGGTTTCTGACAAATTTTGATGAAAGAAAATTCTCCTGTGTGTTCTCTTTTGGGGCTACACGTTTAGACGTACACGTCACACCAAATCTTTTCGAGTTACAACGTGTTGTTTAGGAGATACAAGCTAATTTTGTACGATGCGTTATTACTTCTCGTAAAGTGATTCCAATATGTACTTAATTGCCTTTACTCTGCAAAATTGTATTTCTTTATAACGTGGTATTCTTACATATTCTTTCGAGAGAAAACTCTCCTGTGCGTTCTCTTTTGAGGCTCCACGCTTAGACATACAGGCAACACCAAAGCTTTTCGAGTTACAACATGTTGTTTAGGAAAAAGAAGATGATTTGTCACCATGCGGGATTTCCTTAAAACGTGATTTTCTGAAAAATTTTAACGAAAGAAAATTCTCCTGTGGGTTCTCTTTTGAGGGTACACGTTTAGACGTACACGCCACACCAAATCTTTTCGAGTTACAACGTGTTGTTTAGGAAATACAAGCTAATTTTGTACTGTGCTTTAATTCTTCTCGTAAAGTGTTTCCAATACGTACGTGTTTGTCTTTACTCTGCAACACGGTATTTCCTTATAACTTGGTATTCTTACATATTCTTTTGAGAGAAAACTCTCCTGTGCGTTCTCCTTTGAGGCTACATGCTTAGACATACACATAACGCCAGAGCTTTTCGAGTTACAACGTGTTGTTTAGGGAAAACAAGATAGTTTCGTACGATGCGAGATTTCCTTAAAACGTGGTTTCTGACAAATTTTGATGTACGAAAATTCTCCTGTCGGTTCTCTTTTGAGGCTACACGTTTAGACGTACACGTCACACCAAATCTTTTCGAGTTACAACGTGTTGTTTAGGAGATACAAGCTAATTTTTTATGATGCGTTATTTCTTCTCATAAAGTGTTTCCAATAGGTACTTATTTGACTTTACTCTGCAAAATTGTATTTCCTTATAACGTGGTATTCTTACATATTCTTTCGAGAGAAAACTCTCCTGTGCCTTCTCTTTTGAGGCTCCATGCTTACACATACACGGAAGACTAAAGCTTTTCGAGTTACATCATGTTGTTTAGGAAAAAGAAGATGATGTTGCACGATGCGGGATTTCCTAAATACGTGGTTTTCTGAAAAATTTTAACGAAAGAAAATTCTCCTGTGTGTTCTCTGTTGAGGCTACACGTTTAGACGTACACGCCACACCAAATCTTTTCGAATTACAACGTGTTGTTTAGGAGATATAAGCTAATTTTTTATGATGCGTTAATTCTTCTCGTAAAGTGTTTCCAATATGTACGTATTTGTCTTTACTCTGCCACACTGTATTTCCTTATAACGTGGTATTCTTACATAATCTTTCGAGAGAAAACTATCCTGGGCGTTCCCTTTTGAGGCTACACACTTAGACATACAGGCAACACCAAAGCGTTTCGAGTTACAACGTGTTGTTTATGAAAAACAAGATAACTTCGCACGATGCAGGATTTCCTTAAATCGTGGTTTTCTGACAAATTTTGATGAAAGAAAATTCTCCTGTGGGTTCTCTTTTGAGGCTACGCATTTAGATGTACACGTCACACCAAATCCTTTCGAGTTACCACGTGTTGTTTAGGAGATACAAGCTAATTTTGTACAATGCGTTATTTCTTCTTGCAAAGTGTTTCCAATACATATGTATTTGTCTTTACTCTTCAACACTGTATTTCCTTATAACGTTGAATTCTTACGTGTTTTTTCGAGAGAAAACTCTCCTGTGCCTTCTCTTTTGAGGTTCCACGCTTAGACCTACACGCAACACCAAAGCTTTTCGAGTTAAAACATGTTGTTTAGGAAAAAGAAGATGATTTGGCATGATGCGGGATTTCCTTAAAACGTGGTTTTCTGAAAAATTTTGACGAAAGAAAATTCTCCTGTGGGTTCTCATTTGAGGCTACACGTTTAGATATACATGCCACACCAAATCTTTTCGAGTTACAACGTTTTGTTAAGGAGATACATGCTAATTTTGTAAGACGCGTTAATTCTTCTAGTAAAGTGTTTCCTATACGTACGTATTTGTCTTTACTCTGCAACACTGTATTTCCTTATTCGTGGTATTCTTACATATTCTTTCGAGAGAAAACTATCCTGTGTGTTCCCTTTTGAGGCTACACACTAAGACATACATGCAACACCAAAGCGCTTCGAGTTACAACGTGTTGTTTAGGAAAAAAAAAGATAATTTCGCACGATGTGGGATTTCCTTAAAACGTGATTTTCTGAAAAATTTTGATGAAAGAAAATTCTCCTATGGGATCTCTTCTGAGGCTACACCTTTAGACATACATGCCACACCAATTCTTTTCGAGTTACAACGTGTTGTTTAGGAGATACAAGCTAATTTTGTACGATGCATTATTTCTTCTCATAAAGTGTTTCCAATACTTATGTATTTGTCTTTACTCTGCAACATTCGGTATTTCTTCTCGCATGGTAAAAAATTAGCTTGTATCTCCTAAACAACACGTTGTAACTCGAAAAGATTTGTTGTGGCGTTTACATATAAACGTGTAGCCTCAAAAGTGAACCCACAGGAGAATTTTCTTTCGTCAAAATTTTCCAGAAAACCACGTTTTATGGAAATCCCGCATCGTGCGAAATTATCTTGTTTTTCCTAAACAATACCTTATACCTCGAAAAGTTTTGGTGTTGCGTGTATGTCTAAGCGTGTAGCCTCAAAAGAGAACGCACAGGAGAGTTTTCTCTCGAAAGAATATATAAGAATACCACGTTATATGGAAATACAGTGTTGCAGAGTAAAGACAAATATGTACGTATGGAAACACTTTACGAGAGGAAAAAACTCATGGTAAAAAATTAGCTTGTACCTCCTCAACAACACGTTGTAACTCGAAAAGATTTGGTGTGGTGTTTACATCTAAACGTGTAGCCTCAAAAGAGAACCCACAGGAGAATTTTCTTTCGTCAAAATTTGTCAGAAAACCACGTTTTAAGGAAATCCCTCATCGTGCGAAATTATCTTGTTTTTCCTAAACAACACGTTGTTACTCGAAAAGCTTTGGTGTTGCGTGTATGTCTAAGCGTGTAGCCTCAAAAGAGAATGCACAGGAGAGTTTTCTCTCGAAAGAATATGTAAGAGTACCACGTTATTTGGAAATACAGTGTTGCAGAGTAAAGACCAATATGTATATATTGGAAACACTTTATGAGAAGAAATAACGCATGGTAAAAAATTAGCTTGTATCTCCTAAACAACACGTTGTAACTCGAAAAGGTTTGGTGTGGTGTTTACATCTAAACGTGTAGCCTCAAAAGAGAACCCACAGGAGAATTTTCTTTCGTCAAAATTTTTTGAGAAAACCACATTTTAAGGAAATCCTGCATCATGCGAAATTATCTTGTTTTTCCTAAACAACATGTTGTAACTCGAAAAGCTTTTGGGTTGCGTGTATGTCTAAACGTGTGGCCTCTAAAGAGAATGCACAGGAGAGTTTTCTCTCGAAAGAATATGTAAGAATACCACGTTTAAGGTAATACAGTGTTGCAGAGTAAAGACAAATTCATACCTATTGGAAACACTTAACGAGAAGAAATAACGCATCTACAAAATTAGCTTGTATCTCCTAAACAACACGTTGTAACTGGAAAAGATTTCATGTGGCGTGTACGTCTAAACATGTAGCCTCAAAAGAGAACCCACAGGAGAATTTTCTTTCGTCATAATTTGTCAGACAACCACGTTTTAAGGAAATCCCGCATCGTGCGAAATTATTTTGTTTTTCCAAAACAACACGTTGTAACTCGACAAGCTTTGGTGTTGCGTGTATGTCTAAGCATGTAGCCTCAAAAGAGAATGCACAGGAGAGGTTTCTCTCGAAAGAATATGTAAGAAAACCACGATATATGGAAATACAGTGTTGCAGAGTAAAGACAAATATGTACGTATTGGAAACATTTAACGAGAAGAAATAACGCATCTACAAAATTAGCTTGTATCTCCTAAACAACACGTTGTGACTCAAAAGGATTTCGTGTGGCGTGTACGTCTAAACGTGTAGCCTCAAAAGAGAACCCACAGGAGTATTTTCTTTCGTCAAAATTTTTCAGAAAACCACGTTTTAAGGAAATCCCGCATCGTGAGAAATTATTTTGTTTTTCGAAAACAACACGTTGTAACTCGAAAAGCTTTGGTGTTGCGTGTATGTCTAAGCATGTAGCCTCAAAAGAGAACGCACAGGAGAGGTTTCTCTCGAAAGAATATGTAAGAAAACCACGATATATGGAAATACAGTGTTGCAGAGTAAAGACAAATATGTACGTATTGGAAACACTTTAGGAGAAGAAATAACGCATGGTATAAAATTAGCTTGTATCTCCTAAACAACACGTTGTGACTCAAAAGGATTTGATGTGGTGTTTACATCTAAACGTGTAGCCTCAAAAGAGAACCCACAGGAGTATTTTCTTTCATCAAAATTTTTTCAGAAAACCACGTTTTAAGGAAATCCCGCATCGTGCGAAATTATTTTGTTTTTGCTAAACAACACGTTGTAACTCGAAAAGCTTTGGTGTTGCGTGTATGTCTAAGCGTGTAGCCACAAAAGAGAATGCACAGTAGAGTATTCTCTCGAAAGAATATGTAAGAATACCACGTTATAAGGAAATACAGTGTTGCAGAGTAAAGACAGATACATGCGTATTGGAAACACTTTACGAGAAGGAATAATACATCGTACAAAATTAGCTTGTATTTCCTAAACAACACACTGTAATTCGAAAAGATTTGGTGTGGCGTGTACGTTGAAATGTGTAGCCTCAAAAGAGAACCCACAGGAGAATTTTCTTTCGTCAAAATTTGTCAGAAAACCACGTTTTAAGGAAATCCCGCATCGTGCGAAATTATCTTGTGTTTCCCTAACAACACGTTTTAACTCGAAAAGCTTTGGTGTTGCGTGTATGTCTAAACGTGTGGGCTCAAAGAGAAAGCACAGGAGAGTTTTCTCTCGAAAGAATATATAAGAATACCACGTTATAAGGAAATACAGTGTTGCAAAGTAAAGACAAATACATACGTATTGGAAACACTTTACGAGAAGAAATAACACATCGTACAAAATTAGCTTGTATCTCCTAAACAACGCGTTGTAACTCGAAAAGATTTGGTGTGGCGTGTAGCCTCAAAAGAGAACCCACAGGAGAATTTTCTTTCGTCAAAATTTGTCAGAAAACCACGTATTAAGGAAATCCCGCATCGTGCGAAATTATCTTGTTTTTCCTAAACAACACGTTGTGACTCAAATAGCTTTGGTTCTGCGTATATGTCTAAGCGTGTAGCCTCAAAAGAGAACGCACAGGAGAGTTTTCTCTAGAAAGAATATGTAAGAATACCACGTTATAAGGAAATACAGTGTTGCAGAGTAAAGACAGATGCATACATATTGGAAACACTTTACGAGAAGAAATAATGCATCGTACAAAATTATCTTGTATTTACTAAAAAGCACGTTGTTACTCGAAAAGATTTGGTGTGGCATGTACCTCTAAACGTGTAGCATCTAAAGAGAATACACTGGAGAATTTTCTTTGGTCAAAATTTGTCAGAAAACCACATTTTAAGGAAATCCCGCATCGTGCGAAATTATCTTGTTTTTCCTAAACAACAAGTTGTAACTCGAAAAGCTTTGGTGTAGCGTGTATGTCTAAGCGTGTAGCCTCAAAAGAGAATGCACAGGAGAGTTTTCTCTCGAAAGAATATGTAAGAATACCAAGTTATAAGGAAATACAGTGTTGCAGAATAAAGACAATTACATATGTATTGGAAACACTTTACCAGACGAAATATTGCATCGTACAAAATTAGCTTGTTTCTCCTAAACAACACGTCGTAACTCGAAACGATTTGGTGTGGCGTGTACGTCTAAAAGTGTAGCCTTATAAGAGAACCCACAGTAGAATTTTCTTTGGTCAAAATATGTCAGAAAACCACGTTTTAAGGAAATCCCACATCGTGCGAAATTATCTTGTTTTTCCTAAACAACACGTTGTAACTCAAAAAGCTTTGGTATTGGGTGTATGTCTAAGAATGTAGCCTCAAAAGAGAACGCACAGGAGAGTTTTCTCTCGAAAGAATATGTAGGAATACTATGTTATATGGAAAAACAGTGTTACAGAGTAAAGACAATTATGTACGTATTTGAAACACTTTACGAGAAGAAATAATGCATGGGAAAAAATTAGCTTGTATCTCCTAAACAACACGTAGTAACTCGAAAGGATTTGGTGTGGTGTTTACATCTAAAGGTGTAGCCTCAAAAGAGAACCCACAGCAGAATTTTCTTTCGTCAAAATTTTTTCAGAAAACCACGTTTTAAGGAAATCCGGCATCGTGTGAAATTATCTGGTTTTTCCTAAACAACACGTTGTAACTCGAAAAGCTTTGGTTTTGCATGTATGTCGAAGCGTGTAGCCTCAAAAGAGAACGCACAAGAGAGTATTCTCTCGAAAGAATATGTAAGAATACCACGTTATAAGGACATACAGTGTTGCAGAGTAAAGACAGATACATACATATTGGAAACACTTTACGAGAAGGAATGATACATCGTACAAAATTAGCTTGTATTTCCTAAACAACACGTTGTAACGCGAAAATATTTTGTGTGGCATGTACGTTGAAACGTGCAGCCTCAAAAGAGAACCCACAGGAGAATTTTCTTTCGTCAAAATATGTCAGAAAACCACATTTTAAGGAAATCCCGCATCGTGCGAAATTATCTTGTTTTTCCTAAACAACACGTTGTAACTCGAAAAGCTTTGGTGTAAACAACACGTTGTAACTCGAAAAGATTTGGTGTGGTGTTTACATCTAAACGTGTAGCATCAAAAGAGAACCCACAGGAGAATTTTCTTTGGTCAAAATTTTTTCAGAAAACCACGTTTTAAGGAAGTCCTGCATTGTGCGAAATTATCTTGTTTTTCCTAAACAACACGTTGTAACTCGAAAAGCTTTGGTGTTGCGTGTATGTCTAAGCGTGTAGCCCAAAAGAGAACGCACAGGAGAGTTTTTCCTCGAAAGAATATGTAAGAATATCACGTTATAAGGAAATACAGTGTTGCAGAGTAAAGACAATTAAGTACATATTGGACACACTTTACAAGAAGAAATAACGCATCGAACAAAATTTCCTTGTATCTCCTAAACAACAAGTTGTAACTCGAAAAGATTTGGTGTGGCGTGTACGTGTAAACCTGTAGCCTCAAAAGACAACGCACAGGAGAACTTTCTTTCGTCAAAATTTGTCAGAAAACCACGTTTTAAGGATATCCCGCATCGTGCAAAATTATCCTGTTTTTCCTAAACAACACGTTGTAACTCGAAAAGCTTTGGTGTTGCGTGTATGTCTAAGCGTGTAGCCTCTAAAGAGAACGCACCGGAGAGTTTTCTCTCGAAAGAACATGTAAGAATACAATGTTATAAGGAAATACAGTGTTGCAGAGTAAAGACAAATACGTAAATATTGGAAACACTTTATGAGAATAAATAATGCATCGTACAAAATTAGCTTGTATCTCCTAAACAACACGTGGTAATTCAAAAGGATATGGTGTGGCGTGCAAGTCTAAACGTGTAGCCTCAAAAGAGAACCCACAGGAGAATTTTCTTTCGTCAAAATTTGTCAGAACACCAAGTTTTAAGGAAATCCCGCATCGTGCGAAATTATCTTCTTTTTCATAAACAACACATCGTAACTTGACAAGCTTTGGTGTTGCCTGTATGTCTAAGTGGTAGCCTCAAAAGGGAACACACAGGATAGTTTTCTCTCCAAAGAATGTGTAAGAATACCACGTTATAAGGAAAGACAGTGTTGCAGAGTAAAGACAAACACGTACGTATTGGAAACACTTTACGAGAAGAAATAAAGCATCGTACAAAATTAGCTTGTATGTCCTAAACAACACATGGTAACTCGAAAGGATTAGGTGTGACGTGCACGTCGAAACGTGAAGCCTCTAAAGAGAACCAACAGAATAATTTTCTTTCGTCAAAATTTGTCAGAAAACCATGTTTTAAGGAAATCTGGCATCGTGCGAAAGTATCTTGTTTTTTATAAACAACACGTTGTAACTCAAAAAGCTTTGGTGTTGCCTGTATGTCTAAGTGTTTAGCCTCAAAAGGGAATGCACAGGATAGTTTTCTCTCAAAAGAATATGTAAGAATACCACGTTATAAGGAAATACAGTGTTGCAGAGTAAAGACAAATACGTACGTATTGGAAACACTTTACGAGAATTAACGCATTATAAAAAATTAGCTTGTATCTCCTAAACAATACAATGTAACCCGAAAAGATTTGGTGTGACGTGTACGTCTAAATATGTAGCCTCAAAAGTGAACCCACAGGAGAATTTTCTTTCGTCAAAATTTTTCAGAAAACCAGGTTTTTAGGAAATCCCGCATCATGCGAAATCATCTTCTTTTTCCTAAACAACACGTTGTAACTCGAAAAGCTTTGGTGTTGCGTGTTTGTCTAATCGTGTAGCCTCAAAAGAGAATGCACAGGATTGTTTTCCCCTCGAAAAAATATGTAAGAATACCATGTTATAAGGAAATACAGTGTTGCAGAGTAAAGACAAATATGTACGTATTGGAAACACTTTACGAGAAGAAATAACGCATCATACAATATTTGCTTGTGTCTCCTAAACAACACGTTGTAACTGAAAAATATTTGGTGTGGCTCGTACGTCTACACGTGTAGCCTCAAAAGAGAACCTACAGGAGAACTTTCTTTCGTCAAAATTTGTCAGAAAAGCACGTTTTAAGGAAATCCCGCTTCGTGCAAAATTATCTTGTTTTTCCTAAACAACACGTTGTACCTCGAAAAGCTTCGGTGTTGCGTGTATGTCTGAGCATGTAGCCTCTAAAGAGAATGCACAGGAGAGTTTTCTCTCGAAAGAACATGTAAGAATACAACGTTATAAGGAAATACAGTGTTGCAGAGTAAAGAAAAATACATATGTATTGGAACCACTTTACGAAAAGAAATAACGCATCATACAAAATTAGCTTGTATCTCTTAAACAACACGTTGTAACTCGGAAGGATTTGGTGTGGCGTGCACGTCTAAACGTGTAGCCTCAAAACAGAAGCCACAGGAGAATTTTCTTTCGTCAAAATTTGTCAGAAAACCACGTTTTAAGGAAATCCCGCATCGTACAAAATTATCTTGTTTTCCATAAACAACACGTTGTAACTCGAAAAGCTTTGGTGTTGCCTGTATGTCTAAGTGTGTAGCCCCAAAAGGGAACGCACAGGATAGTTTTCTCTCGAAGGAATATGTAAGAATACCACGTTATAAGGAAATATAATGCTGCAGTGTAAAGACAAATATGTACTTATTGGAAACACTTTATGAGAAGAATTAACGCATCGTAAAAAATTAGCTTATATCTCCTAAACAACACGTTGTATTTCGAAAAGATTTGGTGTGGCTCATACCTCTACACGTGTAGCCTCAAAAGAGAACCCACAGGAGAACTTTCTTTCGTCAAAATTTTTCAGAAAACCACGTTTTATGGAAATCTCGTATCGAGCTAAATTATCTTGTTTTTCCTAAACAACACATTGTAAGTCGAAAAGCTTTGGCGTTGCATGTTTGTCTAAGCGTGTCCCCTCAAAAGAGAACGCACAGGAGAGTTTTCCCTCGAAATAATATGTAAGAATACCATGTTATAAGGAAATACAGTGTAGCAGATTAAAGAAAAATAAGTACGTATTGGAAACACTTTACGAGAAGAAATAATGCTTCGTACAAAATTAGCTTGTATCTCCTAAACAACACGTGGTAACTTGAAAGGATTTGGTGTGGCGTGTACGTCTAAACGTGTAGCCTCAAAAGAGAACCCACAGGAGAATTTTCTTTATTCAAAATTTTTCAGAAAACCACATTTTAAGGAAATCCGGCATCGTGCGAAATCATCTTCTTTTTCCTAAACAACATGTTGTAACTCGAAAAGCTATGGTGTTGCGTGTATGTGTAAGCGTGGAGCCTCAAAAGAGAAGGCACTGGAGAGTTTTCACTCCAAAGAATATGTAAGAATACCACGTTATAAGGAAATACAATTTTGCAGAGTAAAGACAAATAAGTACATATTGGAAACACTTTATGAAAAGAAATAACACATCTTACAAAATTATCTTGTATCTCCTAAACAACACGTTGTAACTCGAAAGGATTTGGTGTGACGTGTACGTCTAAAAGTGTAGCCTCAAACGAGAACACACAGGAGAATTTTCTTTCATCAAAATTTGTCAGAAACCACGTTTTAAGGAAATCTCGCATCGTGCGAAATTATCTTGTTTTTCCTAAACAACACGTTGTAACTCGAAAAGCTTTGGTGTTGCGTGTATGTCTAAGCGTGTAGCCTCAAAAGAGAACGCACAGGAGAGTTTTCTCTCGAAAGAATATGTAAGAATACCACGTTATAAGGAAATAAAGTGTTGCAGAGTAAAGACAACTACGTACGTATTGGAAACACTTTAAGAGAAGAAATAACACATCGTACAAAATTAGCTTGTATCTCCTAAACAACACGTTGTAACTCGAAAAGATTTGGTGTGGCTCGTACCTCTACACGTGTAGCCTCAAAAGAGAACCCACAGGATAACTTTCTTTCCTCAAAATTTTTCAGACAACCACGTTTTATGGAAATCTCGCATCGTGCAAAATTATCTTGTATTTCCTAAACGACACATTGTAACTCGAAAAGCTTTGGGGTTGCGTGTATGTCTAAGCGTGTAGCCTCTAAAGAGAACGCACAGGAGAGTTTTCTCTCGAAAGAATATGTAAGAATACAACGTTATAAGGAAATACACTGTTGTAGAGTAAAGACAAATAAGTACTTATTGGAAAACTTTAAGAGCAGAAGTAACACATCTTACAACATTAGCTTGTATCTCCGAAACAACACGTGGTAACTCGAAAAGATTTGGTGTGCCGTGTACTTCTAAACGTGTAGCCTCAAAAGAGAACCCACAGGAGAATTTTCTTTCGTCAAAATTTTTCAGAAAACCACGTTTTAAGGAAATCCTGCATCGTGCGAAATCATCTTCTTTTTCCTAAACAACATGTTGTAACTCGAAAAGCTTTGGTGTTGCGTGTATGTGTAAGCATGAAGCCTCAAAAGAGAAGGCACAGGAGAGTTTTCTCTCGAAAGATTATATAAGAATACCACGTTATAAGGAAATACAATTTTGCAGAGTAAAGACAAATAAGTACATATTGGAATGACTTTACAAGAAGAAATAACGCATCGTAAAAAAGTAGCTTGTATCTCCTAAACAACACATTGTAACTCGAAAAGATTTGGTGTGACGTGTACGTCTAAGCGTGTAGCCTCAAAAGGGAACCCACAAGAGACTTTTCTTTCATCAAAATTTGTCAGAAACCACGTTTTAAGGAAATCTCGCATCGTGCGAAATTATCTTGTTTTTCCTAAATAACACGTTATAACTCAAAAAGCTTTGATGTTGCCTGTATGTCTAAGTGTGTAACCTCAAAAGAGAATGCACAGGATAGTTTTCTCTTGAAAGAATATGTAAGAATACCACGTTATAAGGAAATACAATGTTGCAGAGTAAAGACAAATACGTACGTGTTGGAAACATTTTACGAGAAGAATTAACGCATCTTAAAAAATTAGCTTGTATCTCCTAAACAACACGTTGTAACTCGAAAAGATTTGGTGTGGCATGTACGTCTAAACGTGTAGCCTCAAAAGAGAACCTACAGGAGAATTTTCTTTCTTCAAATTTTTTCAAAAAACCACGTTTTAAGGAAATCCCGCATCGTGTGAAATCATCTTCTTTTTCCTAAACAACATGTTGTAACTTGAAAAGCATTTGTGTTGCGTGCATGTGTAAGCGTGGAGCCTCAAAAGAAAAGGCACAGGAGAGTTTTCTCTCGAAAGAATATGTAAGAATACCACGTTATACGGAAATACAATTTTGCAGAGTATATACAAATAAGTACATATTGGAAACACTTACAAGAAGAAATAACGCATCGTACAAAATTAGCTTGTATCTCCTAAACAACACGTTGTAACTCGAAAAGATTTGGTGTGGCGTGTACGTCTAAAAGTGTAGCCTCAAAAGAGAACCCACAGGAGAATTTTATTTCATCAAAATTTGTCAGAAACCAGGTTTTAAGGAAATCTCGCATCGTGAGAAATTATCTTGTTTTTCCTAAACAACACGTTGTAACTCGAAAAGCTTTGGTGTTGCGTGTATGTCTAAGCGTGTAGCCTCAAAAGAGAACGCACAGGATAAAATTCTCCTGTGGGTTCTCTTTTGAGGGTACACGTTTAGACGTACACGCCACAACAAATCCTTTCAAGTAATAACGTGTTGTTTAGGAGATACAAGCTAATTTTGTACTATGTGTTATTTCATCTCGTAAAGTTTAAGTGTTTCCAATAAGTATGTATTTGTCTTTACTCTGCAACACTGTATTTCCTTAAAACGTGGTATTCCTACATATTCTTTCGGGAGAAAACTCTCCTGTGCATTCTCTTTTGAGGCTACACGATTAGAAATACACGCAACACCAAATCCTTTCGAGTTACAAAGTGTTGTTTAGGAAAAACAAGATATTTTCGCACGGTGCGGGATTTCCGTAAAAAGTGGTTTTTGACAAATTTTGACCAAAGAAAATTCTCCTGTGGGTTCTCTTTTGAGGCTACACGTTTAGACGTACACACCACACCAAATCTTTTCCAGTTACAACGTGTTCTTTAGGAGATACAAGCTAATTTTGCATGATGCTTTATTTCTTCTCGTAAAGTGTTTCCAATAAGTACGTATTTGTCTATATTCTGCTTCACTGTATTTCCTTATAACGCGGTATTCTTACATATTCTTTCGAGAGAAAACTCTCCTGTGCGTTCCCCTTTGAGGCTACGCACTTAGACATACACGCAACACCAAAGCTTTTCAAGTTACAACGTGTTGTTTAGGAAAAACAAGATAATTACGCACGATGCGGGATTTCCTTAATAAGTGGTTTTCTGACAAATTTTGACTAAGGAAAATTCCTCTATGGGTTCTCTTTTGAGGCTACACGTTTAGACGTACAGGCCACACCAAATCTTTTTAAGTTACACCGTGTTGTTTAGGAGATACAAGCTAATTTTGTACGATGCGTTATTTCTTCTCCTAAAGTGTTTCCAATAAGTAAGTATATGTCTTTATTCTGCAACACTGTATTTCCTTATAATGTGGTATTCTTACATATTCTTTCAAGAGAAAACTCTCCTGTGCGTTCTCATTTGAGGCTACACGCTTAGACATATACGCAACACCAAAGCTTTTCGAGTTACACCGTGTTGTTTAGGAAGAACAAGATAATTTTGCAAGATGCGGGATTTCCTAAAAACTTGGTTTTCTGACAAATTTTGACGAAAGAAAATTCTCCTGTGGGTTCTCTTTTGAGGCTACACATTTAGATGTACACGCCACACCAAATCTTTTTGAGTTTCAACGTGTTGTTTAGGAGATACAAGCTAATTTTTTAAGATGCGTTATTTCTTCTCGTAAAGTGTGTCCAATAAGTACTTATTTGTCTTTACTCTGCAACACTGTATTTCCTTATAACGTGGTATTCTTACATATTCTTTCGAGAGAAAACTCTCTTGTGTGTTCTCTTTTGAGGCTACACGCTTAGACATACACACAGCACCAAAGATTTTCGAGTTACAACGTGTTGTTTAGGAAAAACAAGATAATTTCCACGATGCGGGATTTCCATAAAACGTTTTTTTTCTGACAAATTTTGACGAAAGAATATTCTCCTGTGAGTTCTCTTTTGAGGCTGCACGTTTAGACGTACACGCCACACCAAATCTTTTCGAGTTACATCATGTTCTTTAGGAGATACAAGCTAATTTTGTACGATGCGTTATTTCTTCTCGTAAAGTGTTTCCAATACATACGTAATTGTCTTTACTCTGCAACACTGTATTTCCTTATAACGTGGTATTCTTATATATTCTTTCGAGAGAAAACTCTCCTGTGCGTTCTCTTTTGAGGTCACACATTTAGACATACACGCAACACCAAAGCTTTTCGAGTTACAATGTGTTGTGTAGGAAAAACAAGATAATTTCGCACAATGCGGGATTTACTTAAAACAGGTTGTAATTCGAAAAGCTTTGGTGTTGCGTGTATGTCTAAGCATGTAGCCTCTAAAGAGAACTCACAGGAGAGTTTTTCTCTCGAAAGAATATGCAAGATTACCACGTTATAAGGAAATACAGTGTTGCAGAGTAAAGGCAAATACATACGTATTGGAAACATTTAACCTTTACGAGAAGAAATAACGCATCTTAAAAAATTAGCTTGTATATCCTAACCAACACGTTGTAACTCGAAAGGATTTGGTGTGGCGTGTAAGTCTAAATGTGTAGCCTCAAAAGAGAACACACAGGAGAATTTTCTTTCTTCAAAATTTGTCAGAAAACCACGTTTTATGGAAATCCCGCATCGTGCGAAATTATCTTGTTTTTTCGAAACAACACGTTGTAACTCAAAAAGCTTTGTTGTTGCGTGTATGTCTAAGCGTGTAGCCTCAAAAGAGAATGCAAAGGAGAGTTTTTACTCGAAAGAATATGTAAGAATACCACGTTATTATGAAACACAGTGTTGTAGAGTAAAGACAAATACGTATTGGAAAAACTTTAGGAGAAGAAATAACGCATCGTAAAATATTAGCTTGTATCTCCTAAACAACACGTTGTAACTTAAAAAGATTTGGTGTGGCCTGTACATCTAAACGTGTAGCCTCAAAAGAGAACCCACAGGAGAATTTTCTTTCGTCAAAATTTTCCAGAAAACCACGTTTTAAGGAAATCCCGCATCGTGCGCAATTATCTTGTTTTTCCTAAACAACACGTTGTAACTCGAAAAGCTTTGGTGTTTGGTGTATGTCTAAGCGTGTAGCCCCAAAAGAGAACGCACAGGAGAGTTTTCTCTCGAAAGAATATGTAAGAATACCACGTTATAAGGAAATACAGTGTGGCAGAGTAAAGACAAATACGTACGTATTGGAAGCACTTTATGAGAGAAATAACGCATCTTGCAAAATTAGCTTGTATGTCCTAAACAACACGTTGTAACTCAAAAAGATTTGGTGTGGCGTGTTCGTCTAAAAGTGTAGCCTCAAAAGAGAACCCACAGGAGAGTTTTCTTTCGTCAAAATTTGTCAGA
Organism: Apodemus sylvaticus; assembly: GCF_947179515.1. NCBI lineage: Eukaryota > Metazoa > Chordata > Mammalia > Rodentia > Muridae > Apodemus > Apodemus sylvaticus. The sequence continues at coordinate 67,517 of NW_026263167.1, forward strand.
AAACCACGTTTTAAGGAAATCCCGCATCGTGCTAAATTATCTTGTTTTTCCTAAACAACACGTTGTAACTAGAAAAGCTTTGGTGTTGCGTGTATGTCTAAGCATGCAGCCTCAAAAGAGAATGCACAGGAGAGTTTTCTCTCGAAAGAATATGTAAGAATGCCACGTTATAAGGAAATATATTGCTGCAGAGTAAAGACATATACGTACTTAATGGAAACACATTATGAGTAGAAATAACGCATGGTACAAAATTAGCTTGTATCTCTGAAACAACACGTGGTAACTCAAAAAGATTTGGTGTGGCATGTACGTCTGAAAGTGTAGCCTCAGAAGAGAACCCACAGGAGAATTTTCTAACGTCAAAATTTGTCAGAAAACCACGTTTTAAGGAAATCCCGCATCGTGCGTAATTATCTTGTTTTTCCTAATCAACACGTTGTAACTCGAAAAGCTTTGGTGTTGCGTGTATGTCTAAGCGTGTAGCCTCCAAAGAGAACGCACAGGATAGTTTTCTCTCAAAAGAATATGTAAGAAAACCATGTTATAAGGAAATAAAGTGTTGCAGAGTAAAGACAAATACGTACTTATGGGAAACACTTTACGAGAAGAAATAACGCATCATGTAAAATTAGCTTGTATCTCCTAAACAACACGCTGTAACTCGAAAAGATTTGGTGTGGCGTGTAGGTCTAAACGTGTAGCCTCAAAAGAGAACCCACAGGAGAGTTTTCTTTTGTCAAAATTTGTCAAAAACCACGTTTTAAGGAAATCCCGCATCGTACGAAATTATCTTGTTTTTCCTAAACAACATGTTGTAACTCGAAAAGCATTGGTGTTGCGTGTATGTCTAAGCATGTAGCCTCAAAAGAGAACGCACAGGAGAGTTTTCTCCCGAAAGAATATGTAGGAATACCACGTTATAAGGAAATACAGTGTTGCAGAGTAAAGACAAATAAGTACATATTGGAAACACTTAAACTTAACGAGTAGAAATAACACATAGTACAAAATTAGCTTGTATCTCCTAAACAACACGTTATAACTCGAAAGGATTTGGTGTGGCTTGTACGTCTCAATGTGTACCCTCAAAAGAGAACCCACGGGAGAATTATCTTTTGTCAAAATTTGTCAGAAAACCAAGTTTTAAGGAAATCGCGCATCATGCGAAATTATCTTGTTTTTCCTAAACAACACGTTTTAACTCGAAAAGCTTTGGTGTTGCATGTATGTCTAAGCGTGTAGCCTCCAAAGAGAACACACAGGAGAGTTTTCTCTCGAAAGAATATGTAAGAATACCACGTTATAAAGAAATACAGTGTTGCAGAGTAAAGGCAAATACATACGTATTGGAAACAATTAAACTTTACGAGAAGAAATAACGCATCTAAAAAAATTAGCTTGTATCTCCTAAACAACACGTTGTATCTCAAAAAGATTTGGTGTGGCGTGTACATCTAAACGTGTAGCCTCAAAAGAGAACCCACAGGAGAATTTTCCTTCGTCAAAATTTGTCAGAAAACCACGTTTTATGGAAATCCCGCATCGTGCGAAATTATCTTTTTTTTTTCGGAAACAACACGTTGTAACTCGAAAAGCTTTGTTGTTGCATGTATGTCTAAGCGTGTAGCCTCAAAAGAGAATGCAAAGGAGAGTTTTGTCTCGAAAGAATATGTAAGAATACCACGTTATTAGGAAACACAGTGTTGTAGAGTAAAGACAAATACGTATTGGAAAAACTTTACGAGAAGAAATAAAGCATAGTACAAAATTAGCTTGTATCTCCTAAACAACACGTTGTAACTTACAAAGATTTGGTGTGGCCTGTACGTCTAAACGTGTAGCTTCAAAAGAGAACCCACAGGAGAATTTTCTTTCGTCAAAATTTTTCAGAAAACCACGTTTTAAGGAAATCCCGCATCGTGCGCAATTATCTTCTTTTTCCTAAACAACACGTTGTAACTCGAAAAGCTTTGGTGTTGCGTCTGTGTCTAAGCGTGTAGCCTCAAAAGAGAACGCATAGGAGAGTTTTCTCTCAAAAGAGTATGTAAGAATACCACTTTATAAGGAAATACAGTGTTGCAGAGTTAAGGAAAATACGTATGTATTGGAAACACTTTACCAGAAGAAATAACGCAACGTACAAAATTAGCTTGTATCTCCTAAACAACAAGTTGTAACTCGAAAAGATTTGGTGTGGCGTGTACGTCTAAACGTGTAGCATCAAAAGAGAACCCACAGGAGAATTTTCTTTCGTCAAAACTTTTCAGAAAACCACGTTTTACGGAAATCCCGCATCGTGTGAAATTATCTTGTTTTTCCTAAACAACACGTTGTAAATCGAAAAGCTTTGGTGTTGCGTGTATGTCTAAGCGTGTAGCCTCAAAAGAGAACGCACAGGAGAGTTTTTTCTCGATAGAATTTGTAAGGATACCACGTTATAAGGAAATACAATGTTGCAGAATAAAGACAAATACGTATGTATTGGAAACCCATAAACTTTACGAGATGAAATAAAGCATCGTACAAAATTAGCTTGTATCTCCTAAACAACACGTTGTAACTCGAAAAGATTTGGTGTGGCGTGTACGTCTAAACGTGTAGCCTCAACAGAGAACCCACAGGAGAATTTTCTTTCATCAAAATTTTTCAGAAAACCACGTTTTAAGGAAATCCCGCATCGTGAAAAATTATCTTGTTCTTCCTAAACAACACGTTTTAACTCGAAAAGCTTTGGTGTAGGGTGTATGTCTAAGCGTGCAGCCTCAAAAGAGAATGCACAGGAGAGTTTTCTCTCGAAAGAATATGTAAGAATACCACTTTATAAGGAAACATATTGCTGCAGAGTAAAGACGTATACGTACTTTTTGGAAACACATTATGAGAAGAAATAGCACATGGTACAAAATTAGCTTGTATCTCCAAAACAACACGTGGTAACTCAAAAAGATTTGGTGTGGCGTGTACGTCTGAACATGTAGCCTCAAAAGAGAACCCACAGGAGAAATTTCTTATGTCAAAATTTGTCAGAAAACCACGTTTTAAGGAAATCCCGCATCGGGCGAAATTATCTTGTTTTTCCTAATCAACACGTTGTAACTCGAAAAGCTTTGGTGTTGCGTGTATGTCTAAGCGTGTAGCTTCCAAAGAGAACGCACAGGATAGTTTTCTCTCGAAAGAATATGTAAGAATACCACGTGATAAGGAAATACAGTGTTGCAGAGTAAAGACAAATACGTACTTATTGGAAACACTTTACAAGAAGAAATAACGCATCATGCAAAATTAGCTTGTATCTCCTAAACAACACGCTGTAACTCGAAAAGATTTGGTGTGGCGTGTAGGTCTAAACGTGTAGCCTCAAAAGAGAACCCACAGGAGAGTTTTCTTTTGTCAAAATTTGTCAAAAACCACGTTTTAAGGAAATCCCGCATCGTGCGAAATTATCTTGTTTTTCCTAAACAACATGTTGTAACTCGAAAAGCATTGGTGTTGTGTGTATGTCTAAGCGTGTAGCCTCAAAAGAGAACGCACAGGAGAGTTTTCTCCCGAAAGAATATGTAGGAATACCACGTTATATGGAAATACAGTGTTGCAGAGTAAAGACAAATACATACTTATTGGAAACACTTAAACTTAACGAGTAGAAATAACACTTAGTACAAAATTAGCTTGTGTCTCCTAAACAACACGTTATAACTCGAAAGGATTTGGTGTGGCTTGTACGTCTAAACGTGTACCCTCAAAAGAGAACCCACAAGAGAATTTTCTTTCGTCAAAATTTGTCAGAAAACCATGTTTTAAGGATATCCCGCATCGTGCGAAATTATCTTGTTTTTCCTAAACAACACGTTGTAACTCGAAAAGCTTTGGTGTTGCGTGTATGTCTATGCGTGTAGCCACTTAAGAGAACGCACAGGAGATTTTTCTCTCCAAAGAACATGTAAGAATACCACGTTATAAGGAAATACAGTGTTTCAGAGTAAAGGCAAATACTTACTTATTGGAAACACTTTACGAGAAGAAATAACGCATCGTAAAAAATTAGCTTGTATCTCCTAAACAACACGTGGTAACTCGAAAGGATTTGGTGTGGCATGCACTTCTAAACGTGAAGCCTCAAAAGAGAACCCACAGGAGAATTTTCTTTCGTCAAAATTTGTCAGAAAACCACGTTTTAAGGAAATCCCACATTGTGTGAAATTATCTTCTTTTTCATAAACAACACGTTGTAACTCGAAAAGCTTTGGTGTTGTGTGTATGTCTAAGCGTGTAGCCCAAAAGAGAACGCACAGGAGACGTTTCCCTCAAAAGAATATGTAAGAATACCATGTTATAAGGAAATACAGTGTTGCAGAGTAAAGACAAATAAGTACGTATTGGGAAACTTTACGAGCAGAAGTAACACATCTTACAAAATTAGCTTGTATCTCCGAAACAACATGTTGTAACTCGAAAAGATTTGGTGTTCCGTGTACGTCTAAATGTGTAGCCTCAAAAGAGAACCCACAGGAGAATTTTCTTTCTTCAAAATTTTTCAGGAAACCACGTTTTAAGGAAATCCCGCATCGTGCGAAATCATCTTCTTTTTCCTAAGCAACATGTTGTAACTCGAAAAGCTTTGGTGTTGCGTGTATGTGTAAGCGTGGAGCCTCAATAGAGAAGGCCCAGGAGAGTTTTCTCTTGAAAGAATATGTAAGAATACCACGTTATAAGGAAATACAATTTTGCAGAGTAAAGACAAATAAGTACATATTGGAAACACTTTACAAGAAGAAATAACGCATCGTAAAAAATTAGCTTGTATCTCCTAAACAACACGTTGTAACTCGAAAAGATTTGGTGTGACGTGTACGTCTAAGCGTGTAGCCTCAAAAGGGAACCCACAAGAGAATTTTCTTTCATCAAAATTTGTCAGTAACCACGTTTTAAGGATATATCGCATCGTGCGAAATTATCTTGTTTTTCCTAAATAACACGTTATAACTCAAAAATCTTTGGTGTTGCGTGTATGTCTAAGTGTGTAACCTCAAAAGAGAACGCACAGGATAGTTTTCTCTAGAAAAAATATGTAAGAATACCACGTTATAAGGAAATACAATGTTGCAGAGTAAAGACAAATACGTACGTATTGGAAACACTTCACGAGAAGAATTAACGCATCGTAAAAAATTAGCTTGAATCTTCTAAACAACACCTTGTAACTCGAAAAGATTTGGTGTGGCATGTACGTCTAAACGTGTAGCCTCAAAAGAGAACCTACAGGAGAATTTCATTTCTTCAAAAATTTTCAGAAAATCACGTTTTAAGGAAATGACGCATCGTGCGAAATCATCTTCTTTTTCCTAAACAACATGTTGTAACTCGAAAAGCTTTGGTGTTGCGTGTACGTGTAAGCGTGGAGCCTCAAAAGAGAAGGCAAAGGAGAGTTTTCTCTCGAAAGAGTATGTAAGAATACCACGTTATAAGGAAATACAATTTTGCAGAGTAAAGACAAATAAATACATATTGGAAACACTTTAGGAGAAGAAATAACGCATCGTTCAAAATTACCTTGTATCTCCTAAACAACACGTTGTAACTTGAAAAGATTTGGTGTGACGTGTACGTCTAAAAGTGTAGCCTCAAAAGAGAACCCACAGGAGAATTTTCTTTCATCAAAATTTGTCAGAAACCACGTTTTAAGGAAATATCGCATCGTGCGAAATTATCTTGTTTTTCCTAAACAACACGTTGTAACTCGAAAACCTTTGGTGTTGCGTGTATGTCTAAGCGTGTAGCCTCAAAAGAGAACTCACAGGAGAGTTTTCTCTCGAAAGAATATGTAAAAATACCACGTTATAAGGAAATACAGTGTTGCAGAGTAAAGACAAATAGTATTGGAAACACTTTAAGAGAAGAAATAATGCATCGTACAAAATTAGCTTGTATCTCCTAAACAACACGTTGTTACTCGAAAAGATTTGGTGTGGCTCGTACCTCTACATGTGTAGCCTCAAAAGAAAATCCACAGGAGAACTTTCTTTCGTCAACATTTTTCAGACAACCACGTTTTATGGAAATCTCACATCATGCGAAATTATCTTATTTTTCCTAAACAGCACATTGTAACTCGAAAAGCTTTGGTGTTGCGTGGATGTCTAAGTGTGTAGCCTCTAAAGAGAACGCACAGTAGAGTTTTCTCTCCAAAGAATATGTAAGAATACCACGTTATAAGGAAATAAAGTGTTGCAGAGTAAAGACAAATACGTACATATTGGAAACACTTTACGAGAAGAAATAACGCATCATACAAAATTAGCTTGTATCTCCTAAACAACACGTGGTAACTCGAAAGGAATTGGTGTGGCGTGTACGTCTACACATGTAGCCTCAAAAGAAAACCCACTGAAGAATTTTCTTTCGTCAAATTTTTCAGAAAACTACGTTTTAAGGAAATCCTGCATCGTGCGAAATAATCTTGTTTTTCATAAACAACACATTGTAACTCGAAAAGGTTTGGTGTTGCCTCTTTGTCTAAGTGTGTAGCCGCAAAAGTGAAAGCACGGGATAGTTTTCTCTCGAAAGAATATGTAAGAATACCACGTTATAAGGAAATACAGTGTTGCAGAGTAAAGACAAATATGTAAGTCTTGGAAACACTTTATGAGAATAATTAACACATCCTACAAAATTAGCTTGTATCTCCGAAACAACACGTTGTAACTCGAAAAGATTTGGTGTGGCATGTTCGTCTAAACGTGTAGCCTCAAAAGAGAAACCACAGGAGAATTTTCTTTCGTCAAAATTTTTCAGAAAACCACACTTCAAGGAAATCCCGCATCGTGCGAAATCATCTTCTTTTTCCTAAACAACATGTTGTAACTCGAAAAGCTTTGGTGTTGCGTGTATGTGTAAGCGTGTAGCCTCAAAAGAGAAGGCACAGGAGAGTTTTCTCTTGAAAGATTATGTAAGAATACCACGTTATAAGGAAATACAATTTTGCAGAGTAAAGACAAATAAGTACATATTGGAAACCCTTTACGAGAAGAAATAACACATCGTACAAAATTAGCTTGTATCTCCTAAACAACACGTTGTAACTCGAAAAGATTTGGTGTGACATGTACGTCTAAAGGTGTAGCCTCAACAGAGAACCCACAAGAGAATTTTCTTTCATCAAAATTTGTCAGAAACCAGGTTTTAAGGAAATCTCGCATCTTGCGAAATTATCTTGTTTTTCCTAAACAACACATTGTAACTCGAAAAGCTTTGGTGTTGCGTGTGTGTCTAAGCGTGTAACCTCAAAAGAGAACGCACAGGATAGTTTTATTTCGAAAGAATATGTAAGAATACCACGTTATAAGGAAATACAATGTTGCAGAGTAAAGACAAATACATACTGGAAACACTTTACGAGACGAATTAACGCATCGAAAAAATTAGCTTGTATCTCCTAAACAACACATTGTAACTCGAAAAGATTTGGTATGGCATGTACGTCTAAACGTGTAGCCTCGAAAGAGAACCCACAGGAGAATTTTCTTTCTTCAAAATTTTTCAGAAAACCACGTTTTAAGGAAATCCCGCATCATGCGAAATCATCTTCTTTTTCCTAAATAACAGGTTGTAACTCGAAAAGCTTTGGTGTTGCGTGTATGTGTAAGTGAGGAGCCTCAAAAGAGAAGGCACAGGAAAGTTTTCTCTCGAAAGAATATGCAAGAATACCACGTTATAAGGAAATACAATTTTGCAGAGTAAAGACAAATAAGTACTTATTGGAAACACTTTAGGAGAAGAAATTACGCATCGTACAAAATTAGCTTGTATCTCCTAAACAACACGTTGTAACTTGAAAGGATTTGGTGTGACGTGTATGTCTCAACGTGTAGCCTCAAAAGAGAACCCATGAAGATCCAGAAATGAAACCACACACCTATGGCCACTTGATCCTCGACAAAGAGGCTGAAAACATCCAATGGAAAAAAGATAGCCTTTTCAACAAATGGTGCTGGTTCAACTGGAGGTCAGCATGCAGAAGAATGCGACTTGATCCATCCTTGTCTCCTTGTACTAAGCTCAAATCCAAATGGATCAAGGACCTCCACATAAAGCCAGACACTCTGAAGCTAATAGAAAAGAAACTGGGGAAGACCCTTGAGGACATCGGTACAGGGAGAAAGTTTCTGAACAGAACACCAATAGCGTAAGCTCTAAGAGCAAGAATTGACAAAAGGGACCTCATAAAGATACAAAGTTTCTGTAAGACAAAGGACACCATCAAGAGGACAAATCGGCAACCAACAAATTGGGAAAAGATCTTCACCAATCCTACATCAGATAGAGGGCTAATATCCAATATATATAAAGAACTCAAGAAGTTAGACTCCAGAAAACCGAACAATCCTATTAAAAAATGGTGTACAGAGTTAAACAAAGAATTCACAACTGAAGAACTTCGGATGGCGTAGAAGCATCTTAAAAAATGCTCAACTTCATTAGTCATTAGGGAAATGCAAATCAAAACAACCCTGAGATTTCATCTTACACCAGTCAGAATGGCTAAGATTAAAAATTCGGGAGACAGCAGGTGTTGGAGAGGGTGTGGAGAAAGAGGAACACTCCTCCACTGCTGGTGGGGCTGCAAATTGGTACAACCACTCTGGAAATCAGTCTGGCGGTTCCTCCGAAAACTGGGCACCTCACTTCCAGAAGATCCTGCTATACCACTCCTGGGCATATACCCAGAGGATTCCCCACCATATAATAAGGATACATGTTCTACTATGTTCATAGCAGCCCTATTTATAATTGCCAGATGCTGGAAAGAATCCAGGTATCCCTCAACAGAAGAGTGGATACAAAAAATGTGGTATATCTAAACAATGGACTACTATTCAGCCATTAGAAACAATGAATTCATGAAATTCTTAGGCAAATGGATGGAGCTAGAGAGCATCATACTAAGTGAGGTAACCCAGACTCAAAAGGTGAATCATGGTATGCACTCACTAATATGTGGTTATTAACCTAGAAAACTGGAATACCCGAAACATAATCCACACATCAAATGAGGTACAAGGAGAAAGGAGGACTGGCCCCTGGTTCTGGAGAGACTCAGTGAAACAGTATTCGGCAAAACCAGAACAGGGAAATGGGAAGGGGTGGGTGGGAGGACAGGGAAAGAGAAGGGGACTAAAGGGACTTTCGGGGAGTGGGGGGCTAGAAAAGGGGAAATCATTTGAAATGTAAATAAATTATATCGAATAAAAAAAGAAAGAAAAAAAAAGAGAACCCACAGGAGAACTTTCTTTCGTCAAATTTTTTCAGAAAACCACGTTTTATGGAAATCTCGCATCGTGCGAAATTATCTTGTTTTTCCTAAACAACACGTTGTAACTCGAAAAGCTTTGGTGTTGCGTGTATGTCTAAGCGTGTAGCCCAAAAGAGAATGCACAGGAGAGTTTTCCCTCGAAAGAATATGTAAGAATACCACGTTATAAGGAAATACAGTGTTGCAGAGTAAAGACAAATACTTATGTATTGGAAACACTTTACGAGAAGAAATAACGCATCATACAAAATTAACTTGCATCTCCTAAACAACAAGTTGTAACTCAAAAAGATTTGGTGTGGCATGTACGTCTAAACCTGTAGCCTCAAAAGACAATGCACAGGAGAACTTTCTTTCGCCAAAATTTGTCAGAAAACCACGTTTTAAGGATATCTGCATCGTGCAAAATTATCTTGTTTTTCCTAAACAACACGTTGTAACTCGAAAAGCTTTGGTGTTGCGTGTATGTGTGAGCATGTCGCCTCTAAAGAGAATGCACAGGAAAGTTTTCTCTCGCAAGAACATGTAAGAATTCAACATTATAAGGAAATACAATGTTGCAGAGTAAAGACAAATACGTAAGTTTGGAAACACTTTACGAGAAGAAATAAAGCATCGTACAAAATTAGCTTGTATCTCCTAAACAACACGTGGTAACTCGATAGGATTCGGTGTGGCGTGTACCTCTAAACGTGTAGCGTCAAAAGAGTACCCACAGGAGAATTTTCATTCGTCAAAATTTGACAGAACACCACGTTTTAAGGAAATCCCGCATCGTGGAAATTATCTTGTTTTTCATAAACAACAAGTTGTAACTCGAAAAGCGTTGATGTTGCCTGTATGTCTAAGTGTGTAGCCTCAAAAGGGAACGCACAGGATAGTTTTCTATCAAAAGAATATGTAAGAATACCACGTTATAAGGATATACAATGTTGCAGAGTAAAGACAAATACGTATGTGTTGGAAACACTTTACGAGAAGAATAAACACATCGTAAAAAATTAGCTTGTATCTCCTAAACAACACGTTGTAACTCGACAAGATTTGGTGTGGCATGTACGTCTAAATGTGTAGCCTCAAAAGAGAACCCACAGGAGAATTTTCTTTTGTCAAAATTTTTCAGAAAACGACGTTTTAAGGAAATCCCGCATCATGCGAAATCATCTTCTTTTTCCTAAACAACATGTTGTAACTTGAAAAGCTTTGGTGTTGCGTGTATGTGTAAGTGTGGAGCCGCAAAAGAGAAAGCACAGGAGAGTTTTCTCTCGAAAGAATATGCAAGAATACCACGTTATAAGGAAATACAATTTTGCAGAGTAAAGACAAATAAGTACTTATTGGAAACACTTTATGAGAAGAAATAACGCATCATACAAAATTAGCTTGTATCTCCTAAACAACACGTTGTAACTTGAAAAGATTTGGTGTGACGTGTTTGTCTCAACGTGTAGCCTCAAAAGAGAACCCACAGGAGAACTTTCTTTCGTCAAATTTTTTTCAGAAAACCACGTTTTATGGAAATCTCGCATCGTGCGAAATTATCTTGTTTTTCCTAAACAACACGTTGTAACTCGAAAAGCTTTGGTGTTGCGTGTATGTCTAAGCGTGTAGCCCAAAAGAGAATGCACAGGAGAGTTTTCCCTCGAAAGAATATGTAAGAATACCACGTTATAAGGAAATACAGTGTTGCAGAGTAAAGACAATTAAGTACATATTGGAAACACTTTATGAGAAGAAATAACGCATCGTACAAAATTAACTTGTATCTCCTAAACAACACGTTGTAACTCGAAAAGCTTTGGTGTTGCGTGTATGTCTAAGCGTGTAGCATCAAAAGAGAACTCACAGGAGAGTTTTCTCTTGAAAGAATATGTAAGAATACCACGTTATAAGGAAATACAGTGTTGTAGAGTAAAGACAAATACTTATGTATTGGAAACACTTTACAAGAAGAAATAACGCATCGTAAAAAATTTGCTTGTATCTCCTAAACAACAGGTTGTAACTCAAAAAGATTTGGTGTGGCATGTATGCCTAAACCTGTAGCCTCAAAAGACAATGCACAGGAGAACTTTCTTTCATCAAAATTTGTCAGAAAACCACGTTTAAGGAAATCCCGCATCGTGCAAAATTATCTTGTTTTTCCTAAACAACACATTGTAACTCGAAAAGCTTTGGTGTTGCGTGTATGTCTGAGCATGTAGCCTCTAAAGAGAATGCACAGGAGAGTTTTCTCTCGAAAGAACATGTAAGAATACAACGTTATAAGGAAATACAGTGTTGCAGAGTAAAGACAAATACGTACATATTGGAAACACTTTACGAGAAGAAATAACGCATCATACAAAATTAGCTTGTATCTCCTAAACAACACGTGGTAACTCGAAAGGATTTGGTGTGGCGTGTACATCTAAACGTGTAGCCTCAAAAGACAACCCACAGGAGAATTTTCTTTCGTCAAAATTTGTCAGAAAACCACGTTTTATGGAAATCTCGCATCATGCCAAATTATCTTGTTTTTCCTAAACAACACATTGTAACTCGAAAAACTTTGGCGTTGCATGTTTGTCTAAGCGTGTAGCCTCAAAAGAGAACGCACAGGAGAGTTTTCCCTCGAAATAATATGTAAGAATACCACGTTATAAGGAAATACAGTGTTGCAGAGTAAAGACAAATAAGTACGTATCGGAAACACTTTACAAGAAGAAATAACGCATCGTACAAAATTAGCTTGTATCTCCTAAACAACACGTGGTAACTCGAAAGGATTTGGTGTGGCATGTACGTCTAAATGTGTAGCCTCAAAAGAGAACCCACAGGAGAATTTTCTTACTTCAAAATTTTTCAGAACACCTCGTTTTAAGGAAATGCCGCATCGTGCGAAATCATCTTCTTTTTCCTAAACAACATGTTGTAACTCGAAAAGCTTTGGTGTTGCGTGTATGTGTAAACGTGTAGCCTCAAAAGAGAAGGCACAGGAGAATTTTCTCTCGAAAGAATATGTAAGAATATCACGTTATAAGGAAATACAGTTTTGCAGAGTAAAGACAAATAAGTACATATTGGAAACACTTTACGAGAAGAAATAACGCATCGTACAAAATTAGCTTGTATCTCCTAAACAACACGTTGTAACTCGAAAAGATTTGGTGTGACCTGTAAGTCTAAAAGTGTAGCCTCAAACGAGAACCGACAGGAGAATCTTCTTTCATCAAAATTTGTCAGAAACCACGTTTTAAGGAAATCTCACATCGTACGAAATTATCTTGTTTTTCCTAAACAACACGTTGTAACTCGAAAAGCTTTTGTGTTGTGTGTATGTGTAAGCGTGTAGCCTCAAAAGAGAAGGCACAGGAGAATTTTCTCTCGAAAGAAGATGTAAGTATATCACGTTATAAGGAAATACAAATTTGCAGAGTAAAGACAAATAAGTACATATTGGAAACACTTTACGAGAAGAAATAACGCATCATACAAAATTAGCTTGTATCTCCTAAACAACACGTTGTAACTGGAAAAGATTTGGTGTGACGTGTAAGTCTAAAAGTGTAGCCTCAAACGAGAACCCACAGGAGAATCTTCTTTCATCAAAATTTGTCAGAAACCAAGTTTTAAGGAAATCTCGCATCGTACGAAATTATCTTGTTTTTCCTAAACAACACGTTGTAACTCGAAAAGCTTTGGTGTTGCGTGTATGTCTAAGCGTGTAGCCTCAAAAGAGAGCACACAGGAGAGTTTTCGCTCGAAAGAATATGTAAGAATACCACGTTATAAGGAAATACTGTGTTGCAGAGTAAAGACAAACACTATTGGAAACACTTTAAGAGAAGAAATAAGGCAACGAAAAAATTAGCTTGTATCTCCTAAACAACAAGTTGTAACTCGAAAAGATTTAGTGTGACTCGTACCTCTACACGTGTAGTCTCAAAAGAGAACCCACAGGAGAACTTTGTTTCGTCAAAATTTTTCAGAAAACCACGTTTTATGGAAATCTCGCATCCTGTGAAATTATCTTGTTTTTCCTAAACAACACATTGTAACTCGAAAAGCTTTGGCGTTGCGTGTATGTCTAAGCGTATGGCCTCTAAAGAGAACGCACAGGAGAGTTTTCTCTTGAAAAAATATGTAAGAATACAACGTTATAAGGAAATACAGTGTTGCAGAGTAAAGACAAATACGTACTTATTGGAAACACTTTACGAGAAGAAATAACGAATCATACACAATTAGCTTGTATCTCCTAAACAACACGTGGTAAATCGAAAGAATTTGGTGTGGCGTGTACGTCTAAACGTGTAGCCTCAAAAGAGAACCCACTGAAGAATTTTCTTTCGTCAAAATGTTTCAGAAAACTACGTTTTAAGGAAATCCCGCATCGTGTGAAATTATCTTGTTTTTCATAAACAACACGTTGTAACTCGAAAAGCTTTGGTGTGGCCTGTATGTCTAAGTGTGTAGCCTAAAAAGGGAACGCACAGGATAGTTTTCTCTTGAAAGAATATATAAGAATACCACGTTATAAGGAAATACAGTGTTGCAGAGTAAAGACAAGTACTTACATATTGGAAACACTTTACGAGAAGAAGTAACGCATCTTACAAAATTATGCTTGTATCTCCGAAACAACATGTTGTAACTCGAAAAGATTTGGTGTGGCATGTACGTCTAAACGTGTAGCCTCAAAAGAGAACCCACAGGAGAATTTTCTTTCGTCAAAATTTTTCAGAAAACCTCGTTTTAAGGAAATCCTGCATAGTGCGAAATCATCTTCTTTTTCCCAAACAACATGTTGTAACTCGAAAAGATTTGGTGTTGCGTGTATGGGTAAGCGTGGATCCTCAAAAGAGAAGGCACAGGAGAGTTTTCTCTCGAAAGAATATATAAGAATACCACGTTATAAGGAAATACAATTTTGCAGAGTAAAGACAAATAAGTACATATTGGAAAGACTTTACGAGAAGAAATAACTCATCATACAAAATTAGCTTGTATCTCCTAACAACACCTTGTAACTCGAAAAGATTTGGTGTGAGGTGTACGTTTAAACGTGTAGCCTCAAAAGAGAACCCACAGGAGAACTTTCTTTCATCAAAATTTGTCAGAAACCACGTTTTAAGGAAATCTCGCATCCTGCGAAATTATCTTGTTTTTCCTAAACAACACGTTGTAACTCGAAAAGCTTTGGTGTTGCGTGTATGTCTAAGCTTGTAGCCTCAAAAGGGAACGCACAGGAGAGTTTTCTCTCGAAAGAATATGTAAGAATACCACGTTATAAGGAAATACGGTGTTGCAGAGTAAAGACAAATACGTACCTATTGGAAACTCTTTAAGAGAAGTAAGTTACAACGTGTTGTTTAGGAACTAGAAGCTAATTTTGTACGATGCGTTATTTCTTCTCTAAAGTGTTTCCAAAACGTACGTATTTGCCTTTAGTTTGCAACACTGTATTTCCTTATAACGTTGTATTCTTATATCTTCTTTCGAGAGAAAACTCTCCTGTGTGTCCTCTTTTGAGGCTACACGCTTAGACATACACGCAACACCAAAGCTTTTCGCGTTACAACGTGTTGTTATAGGAAAAACAAGATAATTTCGCACGATTAGGAATTTCCTTAATACGTGGTTTTCTGACAAATTTTGACCAAAGAAAATTCTCCTATGGGTTCTCTTTTGAGACTACACGTTTAGACGTACATGCCACACCAAATCTTTTTAAGTTACAACGTGTTGGTTAGGAGATACAAGCTAATTTTGTACGATGCGTTATTTCTTCTCGTAAAGTTTTTCCAATAAGTAAGTATTTGTCTTTACTCAGCAACACTGTATTTCCTTATAACATGGTATTCTTACATATTTTTTCGAGAGAAAACTCTCCTGGGCATTCTCATTTGAGGCTACACGCTTAGACATACAAGCAACAGCAAAGCTTTTCGAGTTACATTGTGTTGTTTAGGAAGAACAAGATAATTTCTCACGATGCGGGATTTCCATAAAACGTGGTTTTCTGACAAATTTTGAAGAAAGAAAATTGTCCTGTGGGTTCTCTTTTGAGGCTACACGTTTAGACGTACACGACACACCAAATCTTTTTGAGTTACAACTTGTTGTTTAGGAGATACAAGCTAATTTTTTTACGATGCGTTATTTCTTCTCGTAATGTTTAAGTGTTTCCAATACATATGTATTTGCCTTTATTCTGCAACACTGTATTTCCTTATAATGTGGTATTCTTACATATTCTTTCGAGAGAAAACTCTCCTGTGCGTTCTCTTTGGAGGCTACACGCTTAGACATTCACGCAACACCAAACTTTTCGAGTTACAACGTGTTGATTAGGAGATACAAGCTAATTTTACATGATGCGTTATTTCTTCTCCTAAAGTGTTTCCAATAAGTACATATTTGTCTATACTCTGCAACACTGTATTTCCTAATAACGTGGTATTCTCACATATTCTTTCGAGAGAAAACTATCCTGTGCGTTCTCTTTGGAGGCTACACGCTTAGACATACACGCACCACCAAAGCTTTTCAAGTTACAACGTGTTGATTAGGAAAAACAAGATAATTTCGCACGATGCGGGATTTCCTTAAAACGTGGTTTTCTGACAAATTTTGACGTAAGAAAATTCTCCTGTTGGTTTTCTTTTGAGGCTACACATTTAGATGTACACGCCACACCAAATCATTTTGAGTTACCACGTGTTGTTTCGGAGATACAAGCTAATTTTGTACCATGCGTTATTTCTTCTCATAATGTGTTTCCAATACGTACGTATTTGTCTTTACTCTGCAGCAATATATTTCCTTATAACGTGGTATTCTTACATATTCTTTCGAGAGAAAACTCTTCTGTGCATTCTCTTTTGAGGCTACATGCTTAGACATACACGCAACACCAAATCCTTTCGAGTTATAACGTGTTGTTTAGGATATACAAGCTAATTTTTTACTATGTTTTATTTCTTCTCGTAAAGTTTAAGTGTTTCCAATAAGTATGTATTTGTCTTTACTCTGCAACATTGTATTTCCTTATAACGTGGTATTCCTACATATTCTTTCGGGAGAAAACTCTCCTGTACGTTCTCTTTTGAGGCTACACCCTTAGACATATATGCAACATCAAAGCTTTTCGAGTTACAACATGTTGTTTAGGAAAAACAAGATAATTTCGCACGATGCAGGATTTCCTTAAAAAGTGGTTTTCTGACAAAGTTTGACGAAAGAAAACCCTCCTGTGGGTTCTCCTTTGAGGCTACACGTTTAGTCGTACACGCCACAACAAATCTTTTCGAGTTGCAACGTGTTGTTTAGGAGATACAAGCTAATTTTGCATGATGCATTATTTCTTCTCCTAAAGTGTTTCCAATAAGTACATATTTGTCTATACTCTGCAACATTGTATATCCTTATAACGTGGTATTCTTACATATTCTTTCGAGAGAAAACTATCCTGTGCGTTCTCTTTGGAGGCTACACGCTTAGACATACACGCACCACCAAAGCTTTTCGAGTTACAACGTGTTGATTAGGAAAAACAGGATAATTTCGCACGATGCGGGATTTCCTTAAAATGTGGTTTCTGACAAATTTTGACGTAAGAAAATTCTCCTGTGGGTTCTCTTTTGAGACTACACATTTAGACATGCACGCCACACCAAATATTTTTGAGTTACCACGTGTTGTTTAGGAGATACAAGCAAATTTTGTACCATGCATTATTTCTTCACATAATATGTTTCCAATACGTATGTATTTGTCTTTACTCTGCAGCAATATATTTCCTTATAACGTGGTATTCTTACATATTCTTTCGAGAGAAAACTCTCCTGTGCATTCTCTTTTGAGGCTACACGCTTACACATACACCCATCACCAAAGCTTTTTGAGTTACAATGTTTTGTTTATGAAAAACAAGATAATTGCGCACAATGCGGGATTTCCTTAAAACGTGGTTTTCTGACAAATTTTGACGAAAGAAAATTCTCCTGTGGGTTTTCTTTTGAGGCTACATGTTTAGACGTACATGCCACACCAAATCTTTTCGAGTTACAACGTGTTATTTAGGAGATACAAGCTAATTTTGTACGATGCGTTATTTCTTCTCCTAAAGTGTTTCCAATACGTACGTATTTGTCTTTACTCAACAACACTGTATTTCCTTATAACATGGTATTCGTACATATTCTTTCGAGAGAAAACTCTCCTGTGCATTCTCTTTTGAGGCTACACGCTTAGACATACACGCAACACCAAAGCATTTCGAGTTAGAACGTGTTGTTTAGGAAAAACAAGATAATTTCGCACGATGCGGGAATTCCTTAAAACGTGGTTTTCTGAAAATTTTGAGGAAATAAAATTCTCCTGTGGGTTTTCATTTGAGGCTAAACGTTTAGACGTACACGCCACACCAAATGTTTTCGAGTTACAACGTGTTCTTTAGGAGATACAAGCTAATTTTTTACGATGCTTTATATCTTCTTGTAAAGTTTAAGTGTTTCCAAAAGGAACGTATTTATCTTTAATTTGCCACAATGTATTTCCTTATAACGTGGTATTCTTACATACTCGTTCGAGAGAAATCTCTCCTGTGCGTTCTCTTTTGAGGCTACATGCTTAGACATACACGCAACACCAAAGATTTTCGAGTTACAATGTGTTGTTTAGGAAAAACAAGATAGTTTCGCATGATGCGGGATTTCCTTAATAAGTGGTTTTCTGACAAATTTTGACGAAAGAAAATTCTCCTGTGGGTTCTCTTTAGAGGCTACACGTTTAGACGTACATGCCATACCAAATCTTTTCGAGTTACAGCGTGTTGTTTAGGAGATACAAACTAATTTTTTACGATGCGTTATTTCTTCTCATAGAGTGTTTCAAATACATACGTATTTGTCTTTACTCTGCAAAACTGTATTTCCTTATAATGTGGTATTCTTTCATGTTCTTTAGAGAGAAAACTCTCCTGTGCGTTCTCTTTTGAGGCTACACGCTTAGACATACACGCAACATCAAAGCTTTTCGAGTTACAACGTGTTGTTTAGGAAAAACAAGATAATTTCGCACGATGAGTGATTTCCTTAAAACATGGATTTCTGACAAATTTTACGAACAAAAATTCTCCTGTGGGTACTCTTTTGAGGCTACACGTTTAGACGTACACGCCACACCAAATCTTTTCGAGTTACAATGTGTTGTTTAGGAGATACAAGCTAATTTTGTACGAGGCGTTCTTTCCTCTCATAAAGTTTTTCCAATAAGTAAGTATTTGTCTTTACTCTGCAACACTGTATTTCCTTATAACATGGTACTCTTACATATTTTTTCGAGAGAAAACTCTCCTGTGCGTTCTCATTTGAGGCTACACGCTGAGACATACACGCAACAGCAAAGCTTTTCGAGTTACAACGTGTTGTTTAGGAAGAACAAGATAATTTCTCAGGATGCGGGATTTCCTTAAAACG
Organism: Apodemus sylvaticus; assembly: GCF_947179515.1. NCBI lineage: Eukaryota > Metazoa > Chordata > Mammalia > Rodentia > Muridae > Apodemus > Apodemus sylvaticus. The sequence goes on from NW_026263167.1 coordinate 86,294, forward strand.
TGGTTTTCTGACAAATTTTGACGAAAGAAAATTCTCCTGTCGGTTCTCTTTTGAGGCTAAACGTTTAGAGGTACACGCCACACCAAATCTCTTTGAGTTGCAACTTGTTGTTTAGGAGATACAAGCTAATTTTTTTACAATGAATTATTTCTTCTCGTAAAGTTTAAGTGTTTACAATACGTATGTATTTGCCTCAACTCTGCAACACTGTATTTCCTTATAACGTTGTATTCTTAAATATTCTTTCGAGAGAAAACTCTCCTGTGCGTTCTCTTTTGAGGCTACACATTTAGACGTACACGCCACACCAAATCTTTTTGAGTTACAACTTGTTGTTTAGGAGATACAAGCTAATTTTTTTTAAGATGAATTATTTCTTCTCGTAAAGTTTAAGTGTTTCCAATACGTATGTATTTGCCTCTACTCTGCAACACTGTATTTCCTTATAACGTGATATTCTTACATATTCTTTCGAGAGAAAACTCTCCTGTGCGTTCTCTTTTGGGGCTACACGCTTAGACATACACGCAACACCAAAGCTTTTCGAGTTACAACGTGTTGTTTAGGAAAAACAAGATAATTTCGCATGATGCGGGATTTCCTTAAAACGTGGTTTTCTGACAAATTTTGATGAAAGAAAATTCTCCTGTGGGTTCTCTTTTGAGGCTGCACGTTTAGACGTACACGCCACACCAAATCCTTTCGAGATATAACGTGTTGTTTAGGATATACAAGCTAATTTTGTACTATGTGTTATTTCTTCTCGTAAAGCTTAAGTGTTTCCAATAAGTATGTATTTGTCTTTACTCTGCAACACTGTATTTCCTTATAACGTGGTATTCCTACATATTCTTTCAGAAGAAAACTCTCCTGTGCGTTCTCTTTTGAGGCTACACGCTTAGACATACACGCACCACCAAAGCTTTTCGAGTTGCAACATGTTGTTTAGGAAAAACAAGATAGTTTCGCACGATGCGGTATTTCCTTAAAACGTGGTTTTCTGACAAATTTTGACGAAAGAAAACTCTCCTGTGGGTTCTCTTTTGAGGCTACACCTTTAGACATACACGCCACACCAAATCTTGTCGAGTTGCAACGTGTTGTTTAGGAGATACAAGCTAATTTTACATGATGCGTTATTTCTTCTCCTAAAGTGTTTCCAATAAATACAAATTTGTCTATACTCTGCCACACTGTATTTCCTTATAACGTGATATTCTTACATATTCTTTCGAGAGAAAACTCTCCTGTGCGTTTTCTTTGGAGGCTACACGCTTAGACATTCACCCAACACCAAAGCTTTTCGAGTTACAACGTGTTGTTTAGGAAAAACAAGATAATTTCGCATGATGCGGGATTTCCTTAAAACATGGTTTTCTGACAAATTTTGACGTAAGAAAATTCTCCTGTGGGTTCTCTTTTGAGGCTACACGTTTAGACGTACACGCCACACCAAATCCTTTCGAGTTGTAACGTGTTGTTTACGATATACAAGCTAATTTTGTACTATGTGTTATTTCTTCTCGTAAAGCTTAAGTGTTTCCAATAAGTATGTATTTGTCTTTACTCTGCAACACTGTATTTCCTTATAACGTGGTATTCTTACATATTCTTTCGAGAGAAAACTCTCCTGTGCGTTCTCTTTGGAGGCTACACGCTTAGACATACACGCACCACCAAAGCTTTTCGAGTTACAACATGTTGTTTAGGATAAACAAGATAATTTCGCACGATGCGGTATTTCCTTAAAACGTGGTTTTCTGACAAATTTTGATGAAAGAAAACTCTCCTGTGGGTTCTCTTTTGAGGCTACACGTTTAGACATACATGCCACACCAAATCTTGTCGAGTTACAACGTGTTGTTTAGGAGATACAAGCTAATTTTACATGATGCGTTATTTCTTCTCCTAAAGTGTTTCCAATAAGTACATATTTGTCTATACTCTGCAACACTGTATTTCCTTATAACGTGGTATTCTTACATATTCTTTTGAGAGAAAACTATCCTGTGCATTCTCTTTGGAGGCTACACGCTTAGACATACACGCACCACCAAAGATTTTCGAGTTACAACGTGTTCATTAGGAAAAACAAGATAATTTCGCACGATGCGGGATTTCCTTAAAACGTGGTTTTCAGACAAATTTTGACGTAAGAAAATTCTCCTGTGGGTTCTCTTTTGAGGCTACACGTTTAGATGTACAAGCCACACCAAATCTTTTTGAGTAACCATGTGTTGTTTCGGAGATGCAAGTTAATTTTGTACCATGCGTTATTTCTTCTCATAATGTGTTTCCAAAACGTATGTATTTGTCTTTACTCTGCAGCAATATGTTTCCTTATAACGTGGTATTCTTACATATTCTTTTGAGAGAAAACTCTCCTGTGCATTCTCTTTTGAGGCTACATGCTTAGACATACACGCAACACCAAATCCTTTTGAGTTATAACGTGTTGTTTAGGATATACAAGCTAATTTTGTATTGTTTTATTTCTTTTTTTTTTCATTCTTTTTTTTATTCGATATAATTTATTTACATTTCAAATGATTTCCCCTTTTTTAGTCCCCCCCACTCCGCGAAAGTCCCGTAAGCCCCCTTCTCTTCCCCTGTCCTCCCTCCCACCCCTTCCCAGTTCCCCGTTCTGGTTTTGCCAAATACTGTTTCACTGAGTCTTTCCAGAAGCAGGGACCACTCCTGCTTTCTTCTTGTATCTCATTTGATGTGTGGATTATGTTTTGGGTATTCCAGTTTTCTAGGTTAATAACCACTTATTAGTTAGTGCATACCATGATTCGCCTTTTGAGTCTGGGTTACCTCACTTAGTATGATGTTCTCTAGCTCCATCCATTTGCCTAAGAATTTCATGAATTCATTGTTTCTAATGGCTGAATAGTACTCCATTGTGTAGATATACCACATTTTTTGTATCCACTCTTCTGTTGAGGGATACCTGGGTTCTTTCCAGCATCTGGCAATTATAAATAGGGCTGCTATGAACATAGTAGAGCATGAATCCTTATTCCATGGTGGGGAATCCTCTGGGTATATGCCCAGGAGTGGTATAGCAGGATCTTCTGGAAGTGAGGTGCCCAGTTTTCGGAGGAACCGCCAGACTGCTTTCCAGAGTGGTTGTACCAATTTGCAACCCCACCAGCAGTGGAGGAGTGTTCCTCTTTCTCCGCACCCTCTCCAACACCTGCTGTCTCCTGAATTTTTAATCTATGTTTTATTTCTTCTCGTAAAGTTTAAGTGTTTCCAATAAGTATTTATTTGTCTTTACTCTGCAACACTGTATTTCCTTATAACGTGGTATTCCTACATATTCTTTCGGGAGAAAACTCTCCTGTGCGTTCTCTTTTGAGGCTACATGCTTAGACATATACGCAACACCAAAGCTTTTCGAGTTACAACATGTTGTTTAGGAAAAACAAGATAATTTCGCAGGATGCAGGATTTCCTTAAAACGTGGTTTTCTGACAAATTTTGATGAAAGAAAACTCTCCTGTGGGTTCTCCTTTGAGGGTACACGTTTAGTCGTTCACGCCACACCAAATCTTTTCGAGTTACAACGTGTTGTTTAGGAGATACAAGCTAAGTTTGCATGATGTGTTATTTCTTTTCGTAAAGTGTTTCCAATAAGTACATATTTGTCTACACTCTGCAACACTGTATTTCCTTATAACGTGGTATTCTTACATATTCTTTCGAGAGAAAACTATTCCTTGCGTTCTCTTTGGAGGCTACATGCTTAGACATACACGCACCACCAAAACTTTTCGAGTTACAACGTGTTGATTAGGAAAAACAAGATAATTTCCCACGATGCGGGATTTCCTTAAAAAGTGGTTTTCTGACAAATTTTGACGTAAGAAAATTCTCCTGTGGGTTCTCTTTTGAGGCTACACATTTAGACGTGCACGCCACACCAAATCTTTTAGAGTTACCACGTGTTGTTTAGGAGATACAAGCAAATTTTGTACCATGCATTATTTCTTCACATAATATGTTTCCAATACGTATGTATTTGTCTTTACTCTGCAGCAATATATTTCCTTATAACGTGGTATTCTTACATATTCTTTCGAGAGAAAACTCTCCTGTGCATTCTCTTTTGAGGCTACACGCTTACACATACACCCAACACCAAAGCTTTTCGAGTTACAATGTTTTGTTTATGAAAAACAAGATAATTGCGCACAATGCGGGATTTCCTTAAAACGTGGTTTTCTGACAAATTTTGACGAAAGAAAATTCTCCTGTGGGTTTTCTTTTGAGGCTACATGTTTAGACGTACATGCCACACCAAATCTTTTCGAGTTACAACGTGTTATTTAGGAGATACAAGCTAATTTTGTACGATGCGTTATTTCTTCTCCTAAAGTGTTTCCAATACGTACGTATTTGTCTTTACTCAACAACACTGTATTTCCTTATAACATGGTATTCGTACATATTCTTTCGAGAGAAAACTCTCCTGTGCATTCTCTTTTGAGGCTACACGCTTAGACATACACGCAACACCAAAGCATTTCGAGTTAGAACGTGTTGTTTAGGAAAAACAAGATAATTTCGCACGATGCGGGAATTCCTTAAAACGTGGTTTTCTGAAAATTTTGAGGAAATAAAATTCTCCTGTGGGTTTTCATTTGAGGCTAAACGTTTAGACGTACACGCCACACCAAATGTTTTCGAGTTACAACGTGTTCTTTAGGAGATACAAGCTAATTTTTTACGATGCTTTATATCTTCTTGTAAAGTTTAAGTGTTTCCAAAAGGAACGTATTTATCTTTAATTTGCCACAATGTATTTCCTTATAACGTGGTATTCTTACATACTCGTTCGAGAGAAATCTCTCCTGTGCGTTCTCTTTTGAGGCTACATGCTTAGACATACACGCAACACCAAAGATTTTCGAGTTACAATGTGTTGTTTAGGAAAAACAAGATAGTTTCGCATGATGCGGGATTTCCTTAATAAGTGGTTTTCTGACAAATTTTGACGAAAGAAAATTCTCCTGTGGGTTCTCTTTAGAGGCTACACGTTTAGACGTACATGCCATACCAAATCTTTTCGAGTTACAGCGTGTTGTTTAGGAGATACAAACTAATTTTTTACGATGCGTTATTTCTTCTCATAGAGTGTTTCAAATACATACGTATTTGTCTTTACTCTGCAAAACTGTATTTCCTTATAATGTGGTATTCTTTCATGTTCTTTAGAGAGAAAACTCTCCTGTGCGTTCTCTTTTGAGGCTACACGCTTAGACATACACGCAACATCAAAGCTTTTCGAGTTACAACGTGTTGTTTAGGAAAAACAAGATAATTTCGCACGATGAGTGATTTCCTTAAAACATGGATTTCTGACAAATTTTACGAACAAAAATTCTCCTGTGGGTACTCTTTTGAGGCTACACGTTTAGACGTACACGCCACACCAAATCTTTTCGAGTTACAATGTGTTGTTTAGGAGATACAAGCTAATTTTGTACGAGGCGTTCTTTCCTCTCATAAAGTTTTTCCAATAAGTAAGTATTTGTCTTTACTCTGCAACACTGTATTTCCTTATAACATGGTACTCTTACATATTTTTTCGAGAGAAAACTCTCCTGTGCGTTCTCATTTGAGGCTACACGCTGAGACATACACGCAACAGCAAAGCTTTTCGAGTTACAACGTGTTGTTTAGGAAGAACAAGATAATTTCTCAGGATGCGGGATTTCCTTAAAACGTGGTTTTCTGACAAATTTTGACGAAAGAAAATTCTCCTGTCGGTTCTCTTTTGAGGCTAAACGTTTAGAGGTACACGCCACACCAAATCTCTTTGAGTTGCAACTTGTTGTTTAGGAGATACAAGCTAATTTTTTTACAATGAATTATTTCTTCTCGTAAAGTTTAAGTGTTTACAATACGTATGTATTTGCCTCAACTCTGCAACACTGTATTTCCTTATAACGTTGTATTCTTAAATATTCTTTCGAGAGAAAACTCTCCTGTGCGTTCTCTTTTGAGGCTACACATTTAGACGTACACGCCACACCAAATCTTTTTGAGTTACAACTTGTTGTTTAGGAGATACAAGCTAATTTTTTTTAAGATGAATTATTTCTTCTCGTAAAGTTTAAGTGTTTCCAATACGTATGTATTTGCCTCTACTCTGCAACACTGTATTTCCTTATAACGTGATATTCTTACATATTCTTTCGAGAGAAAACTCTCCTGTGCGTTCTCTTTTGGGGCTACACGCTTAGACATACACGCAACACCAAAGCTTTTCGAGTTACAACGTGTTGTTTAGGAAAAACAAGATAATTTCGCATGATGCGGGATTTCCTTAAAACGTGGTTTTCTGACAAATTTTGATGAAAGAAAATTCTCCTGTGGGTTCTCTTTTGAGGCTGCACGTTTAGACGTACACGCCACACCAAATCCTTTCGAGATATAACGTGTTGTTTAGGATATACAAGCTAATTTTGTACTATGTGTTATTTCTTCTCGTAAAGCTTAAGTGTTTCCAATAAGTATGTATTTGTCTTTACTCTGCAACACTGTATTTCCTTATAACGTGGTATTCCTACATATTCTTTCAGAAGAAAACTCTCCTGTGCGTTCTCTTTTGAGGCTACACGCTTAGACATACACGCACCACCAAAGCTTTTCGAGTTGCAACATGTTGTTTAGGAAAAACAAGATAGTTTCGCACGATGCGGTATTTCCTTAAAACGTGGTTTTCTGACAAATTTTGACGAAAGAAAACTCTCCTGTGGGTTCTCTTTTGAGGCTACACCTTTAGACATACACGCCACACCAAATCTTGTCGAGTTGCAACGTGTTGTTTAGGAGATACAAGCTAATTTTACATGATGCGTTATTTCTTCTCCTAAAGTGTTTCCAATAAATACAAATTTGTCTATACTCTGCCACACTGTATTTCCTTATAACGTGATATTCTTACATATTCTTTCGAGAGAAAACTCTCCTGTGCGTTTTCTTTGGAGGCTACACGCTTAGACATTCACCCAACACCAAAGCTTTTCGAGTTACAACGTGTTGTTTAGGAAAAACAAGATAATTTCGCATGATGCGGGATTTCCTTAAAACATGGTTTTCTGACAAATTTTGACGTAAGAAAATTCTCCTGTGGGTTCTCTTTTGAGGCTACACGTTTAGACGTACACGCCACACCAAATCCTTTCGAGTTGTAACGTGTTGTTTACGATATACAAGCTAATTTTGTACTATGTGTTATTTCTTCTCGTAAAGCTTAAGTGTTTCCAATAAGTATGTATTTGTCTTTACTCTGCAACACTGTATTTCCTTATAACGTGGTATTCTTACATATTCTTTCGAGAGAAAACTCTCCTGTGCGTTCTCTTTGGAGGCTACACGCTTAGACATACACGCACCACCAAAGCTTTTCGAGTTACAACATGTTGTTTAGGATAAACAAGATAATTTCGCACGATGCGGTATTTCCTTAAAACGTGGTTTTCTGACAAATTTTGATGAAAGAAAACTCTCCTGTGGGTTCTCTTTTGAGGCTACACGTTTAGACATACATGCCACACCAAATCTTGTCGAGTTACAACGTGTTGTTTAGGAGATACAAGCTAATTTTACATGATGCGTTATTTCTTCTCCTAAAGTGTTTCCAATAAGTACATATTTGTCTATACTCTGCAACACTGTATTTCCTTATAACGTGGTATTCTTACATATTCTTTTGAGAGAAAACTATCCTGTGCATTCTCTTTGGAGGCTACACGCTTAGACATACACGCACCACCAAAGATTTTCGAGTTACAACGTGTTCATTAGGAAAAACAAGATAATTTCGCACGATGCGGGATTTCCTTAAAACGTGGTTTTCAGACAAATTTTGACGTAAGAAAATTCTCCTGTGGGTTCTCTTTTGAGGCTACACGTTTAGATGTACAAGCCACACCAAATCTTTTTGAGTAACCATGTGTTGTTTCGGAGATGCAAGTTAATTTTGTACCATGCGTTATTTCTTCTCATAATGTGTTTCCAAAACGTATGTATTTGTCTTTACTCTGCAGCAATATGTTTCCTTATAACGTGGTATTCTTACATATTCTTTTGAGAGAAAACTCTCCTGTGCATTCTCTTTTGAGGCTACATGCTTAGACATACACGCAACACCAAATCCTTTTGAGTTATAACGTGTTGTTTAGGATATACAAGCTAATTTTGTATTGTTTTATTTCTTTTTTTTTTCATTCTTTTTTTTATTCGATATAATTTATTTACATTTCAAATGATTTCCCCTTTTTTAGTCCCCCCCACTCCGCGAAAGTCCCGTAAGCCCCCTTCTCTTCCCCTGTCCTCCCTCCCACCCCTTCCCAGTTCCCCGTTCTGGTTTTGCCAAATACTGTTTCACTGAGTCTTTCCAGAAGCAGGGACCACTCCTGCTTTCTTCTTGTATCTCATTTGATGTGTGGATTATGTTTTGGGTATTCCAGTTTTCTAGGTTAATAACCACTTATTAGTTAGTGCATACCATGATTCGCCTTTTGAGTCTGGGTTACCTCACTTAGTATGATGTTCTCTAGCTCCATCCATTTGCCTAAGAATTTCATGAATTCATTGTTTCTAATGGCTGAATAGTACTCCATTGTGTAGATATACCACATTTTTTGTATCCACTCTTCTGTTGAGGGATACCTGGGTTCTTTCCAGCATCTGGCAATTATAAATAGGGCTGCTATGAACATAGTAGAGCATGAATCCTTATTCCATGGTGGGGAATCCTCTGGGTATATGCCCAGGAGTGGTATAGCAGGATCTTCTGGAAGTGAGGTGCCCAGTTTTCGGAGGAACCGCCAGACTGCTTTCCAGAGTGGTTGTACCAATTTGCAACCCCACCAGCAGTGGAGGAGTGTTCCTCTTTCTCCGCACCCTCTCCAACACCTGCTGTCTCCTGAATTTTTAATCTATGTTTTATTTCTTCTCGTAAAGTTTAAGTGTTTCCAATAAGTATTTATTTGTCTTTACTCTGCAACACTGTATTTCCTTATAACGTGGTATTCCTACATATTCTTTCGGGAGAAAACTCTCCTGTGCGTTCTCTTTTGAGGCTACATGCTTAGACATATACGCAACACCAAAGCTTTTCGAGTTACAACATGTTGTTTAGGAAAAACAAGATAATTTCGCAGGATGCAGGATTTCCTTAAAACGTGGTTTTCTGACAAATTTTGATGAAAGAAAACTCTCCTGTGGGTTCTCCTTTGAGGGTACACGTTTAGTCGTTCACGCCACACCAAATCTTTTCGAGTTACAACGTGTTGTTTAGGAGATACAAGCTAAGTTTGCATGATGTGTTATTTCTTTTCGTAAAGTGTTTCCAATAAGTACATATTTGTCTACACTCTGCAACACTGTATTTCCTTATAACGTGGTATTCTTACATATTCTTTCGAGAGAAAACTATTCCTTGCGTTCTCTTTGGAGGCTACATGCTTAGACATACACGCACCACCAAAACTTTTCGAGTTACAACGTGTTGATTAGGAAAAACAAGATAATTTCCCACGATGCGGGATTTCCTTAAAAAGTGGTTTTCTGACAAATTTTGACGTAAGAAAATTCTCCTGTGGGTTCTCTTTTGAGGCTACACATTTAGACGTGCACGCCACACCAAATCTTTTAGAGTTACCACGTGTTGTTTAGGAGATACAAGCAAATTTTGTACCATGCATTATTTCTTCTCATAATATGTTTCCAATACGTATGTATTTGTCTTTACTCTGCAGCAATATATTTCCTTATAACGTGGTATTCTTACATATTCTTTCGAGAGAAAACTCTCCTGTGCATTCTCTTTTGAGGCTACACGCTTATACATACACCCAACACCAAAGCTTTTCGAGTTACAATGTTTTGTTTATGAAAAACAAGATAATTGCGCACAATGCTGGATTTCCTTAAAATGTGGTTTTCTGACAAATTTTGACTTAAGAAAATTCTCCTGTGGGTTCTCTTTTGAGGCTACATGTTTAGACGTACACGCCACACCAAATCTTTTTGAGTTACAACGTGTTGTTTAGGAGATACAAGCTAATTTTTTTTAAGATGAATTATTTCTTCTCGTAAAGTTTAAGTGTTTCCAATATGTATATATTTGCCTCTACGCTGCAACACTGTATTTCCTTATAACGTGGTATTCTTACATATTCTTTCGAGAGAAAATCTCCTGTGCGTTCTCTTTGGAGGCTACACGCTTAGACATATACGCAACACCAAAGCTTTTCGAGTTACAATGTGTTTTTTAGGAAAAACAAGATAATTTCGCATGATGCGGGATTTCCTTAAAACGTGGTTTTCTGACAAATTTTGATGAAAGAAAATTCTCCTGTGGGTTCTCTTTTGAGGCTACACGTTTAGACGTACACGCCACACCAAATCCTTTCGAGTTATAACGTGTTGTTTAGGGTATACAAACTAATTTTTACTATGTGTTATTTCTTCTCGTAAAGCTTAAGTGTTTCCAATAAGTATGCATTTGTCTTTACTCTGCAACACTGTATTTCCTTATAACGTGGTATTCCTACACATTCTTTCGGAAGAAAACTCTCCTGTGCGTTCTCTTTTGAGGCTACACGTTTAGACATACACGCACCACCAAAGCTTTTCGAGTTACATGTTGTTTAGGAAAAACAAGATAATTTCGCACGATGCGGTATTTCCTTAAAACGTGGTTTTCTGACAAATTTTGACGAAAGAAAACTCTCCTGTGGGTTCTCTTTTGAAGCTACACGTTTAGACATACACGCCACACCAAATCTTGTCGAGTTACAACGTGTTGTTTCGGAGATACAAGATAATTTTGTATGATGCGTTATTTCTTCTCCTAAAGTGTTTCCAATAAGTACATATTTGTCTAAATTCTGAAACACTGTATTTTATAACGTGGTATTCTTACATATTCTTTGGAGAGAAAACTATCCTGTGCATTCTCTTTGGAGGCTACACGCTTAGACATACACGCAACACCAAAGCATTTCGAGTTAGAACGTGTTGTTTAGGAAAAACAAGATAATTTCTCATGATGCGGGAATTCCTTAAAACGTGGTTTTCTGACAAATTTTGAGGAAATAAAATTCTCCTGTGGATTTTCATTTGTGGCTAAACGTTTAGACGTACACACCACACCAAATGTTTTCGAGTTACAACGTGTTCTTTAGGAGATACAAGCTAATTTTTTACGATGCTTTATATCTTCTTGTAAAGTTTAAGTGTTTCCAAAAGGAATGTATTTATCTTTAATTTGCCACAATGTATTTCCTTATAACGTGGTATTCTTACATACTCGTTTGAGAGAAATCTCTCCTGTGCGTTCTCTTTTGAGGCTACATGCTTAGACATACACGCAACACCAAAGATTTTCGAGTTACAATGTGTTGTTTAGGAAAAACAAGATAGTTTCGCATGATGCGGGATTTCCTTAATAAGTGGTTTTCTGACAAATTTTGACGAAAGAAAATTCTCCTGTGTGTTCTCTTTTGAGGCTACACGTTTAGACGTACATGCCACACCAAATCTTTTCGAGTTACAACGTGTTGTTTAGGAGATAGAAACTAATTTTTTACGATGCTTTATTTCTTCTCATAGAGTGTTTCAAATACATATGTATTTGTCTTTACTCTGCAAAACTGTATTTCCTTATAATGTGGTATTCTTACATGTTCTTTCGAGAGAAAACTCTCCTGTGCATTCTCTTTTGAGGCTACACGCTTAGACATACACGCAACATCAAAGCTTTTCTAGTTACAACGTGTTGTTTAGGAAAAACAAGATAATTTCGCACGATGAGTGATTTCCTTAAAACATGGATTTCTGACAAATTTTATGAACAAAAATTCTCCTGTGGGTTCTCTTTTGAGGCTACACGTTTAGACGTACACGCCACACCAAATCTTTTCGAGTTACAATGTGTTGTTTAGGAGATACAAGCTAATTTTGTACGATGCGTTATTTCTTCTCATAAAGTTTTTCCAATAAGTATTTGTCTTTACTCTGCAACACTGTATTTCCTTATAACGTGGTATTCTTACATATTTTTTCGAGAGAAAACTCTCCTGTGCGTTCTCATTTGAGGCTACACGCTGAGACATACATGCAACAGCAAAGCTTTTCGAGTTACAACGTGTTGTTTAGGAAGAACAAGATAATTTCTCACGATGCGGGATTTCTTAAAATGTGGTTTTCTGACAAATTTTGACGAAAGAAAATTCTCCTGTGGGTTCTCTTTTGAGGCTAAACGTTTAGACGTACACGCCACACCAAATCTTTTTGAGTTGCAACTTGTTGTTTAGGAGATACAAGCTAATTTTTTTACAATGAATTATTTCTTCTCGTAAAGTTTAACTGTTTCCAATACGTATGTATTTGCCTCTACTCTGCAACACTGTATTTCCTTATAACGTGGTATTCTTACATATTCTTTCGAGAGAAAACTCTCCTGTGCGTTCTTTTTGGAGGCTACACACTTAGACATTCACGCAACACGAAAGCTTTTCGAGGTACAACGTGTTGTTTAGGAAAAACAAGATAATTTCGCATGATGCGGGATTTCCTTAAAACGTGGTTTTCTGACAAATTTGACGAAAGAAAATTCTCCTGTGGGTTCTCTTTTGAGGATTCACGTTTAGACGTACACGCCACACCAAATCCTTTTGAGTTCTAACGTGTTGTTTAGGATATACAAGCTAATTTTGTACTATGTGTTATTTCTTCTCGTAAAGCTTAAGTGTTTCCAATATGTATGTATTTGTCTTTACTCTGCAACACTGTATTTCCTTATAACTTAGTATTCCTACTTTTCTTTCGGGAGAAAACTCTCACGTGCGTTCTCTTTTGAGGCTACACGTTTAGACGTACACGCCACACCAAATCTTTTTGAGTTACAACTTGTTGTTTAGGAGATACAAGCTAATTTTTTAACGATGAATTATTTCTTCTCGTAAAGTTTAAGTGTTCCAATATGTATATATTTGCCTCTACTCTGCAACACTGTATTTCCTTATAACGTGGTATTCTTACATATTCTTTCGAGAGTAAACTCTCCTGTGCGTTCTCTTGGGAGGCTACACGCTTGGACATATACGCAACACCAAAGCTTTTCGAGTTACAACGTGTTTTTTAGGAAAAACAAGATAATTTCGCATGATGCGGGATTTCCTTAAAACGTGGTTTTCTGACAAATTTTGATGAAAGAAAATTCTCCTGTGGGTTCTCTTTTGAGGCTACACGTTTAGACGTACACGCCACACCAAATCCTTTCGAGTTATAACGTGTTGTTTAGGGTATACAAACTAATTTTTACTATGTGTTATTTCTTTTCGTAAAGCTTAAGTGTTTCCAATAAGTATGCATTTGTCTTTACTCTGCAACACTGTATTTCCTTATAACGTGGTATTCCTACATATACTTTCGGAAGAAAACTCTCCTGTGCGTTCTCTTTTGAGGCTACACGCTTAGACATACACGCACCACCAAAGCTTTTCGAGTTACATGTTGTTTAGGAAAAACAAGATAATTTCGCACGATGCGGTATTTCCTTAAAACGTGGTTTTCTGACAAATTTTGACGAAAGAAAACTCTCCTGTGGGTTCTCTTTTGAGGCTACACGTTTAGACATACACGCCACACCAAATCTTGTCGAGTTACAACGTGTTGTTT